>NC_073393.1:39893150-40078150 GCF_028641065.1 Leucoraja erinaceus
TAGTTTCTTACCTGGCTTTCTTAGAGTAAAAGCGAGAGGGACGAATTGGCCAGTGTGTTGATCCTTCTCTTGACCACGGCAGGTGGCCACAGACTGTGTCATCTTTTGTTCAATTATGATTAAGTAATTTCACCCATATGTCATTATGATTTGTGTTACCTTTGAGTTCCCTATTTAAAGTACTGATATTTGTCTCTGTCCTTGTTCAGTCTTGGATTTTTCTCATGCTATGGCCTGTATTCTTGTTTATCAGGATTCCATTAAAAACATTTTTAAGTTGAATTTATTCTTGACTCCTGTGTCTTGATGGATGCACAAGATGTACACATACAAGAATCAATGTTTGGGGATATGAGTTTAAACAGCTTTGGTGTTCCTAAAAAAAGTCACCAAGTGCTGGAGTAACTCAGTGGGTCCGGCAGCATGTCTGGAGAACATGGATAGTTGATTTTTGGGTTGAGATCTTTCTTCAGAGTCCAGCCGGCTATTGTAAACTAGCATTTACAATTCCTTGTTTCTACATTTAGGTATTCCTAATATCTGTTGAAAGAATATTTATACCATACAATAATAATGTAAAGACAAAAACAATGCCCCCAAGTATATGTCGTTTGGAGCTTATTTGGAGGTTGTGGTGTTTAATAGTTCCTTGTTATAGGAATGAAGTTGCTCCTGAACCTGGGCATAACAGTTTTCAGGCTCCTGTACCATCTAACTGATGGCAGGGGTGAAGTGACAGCTTGGCCAGGGTGGTGTGGGTCTCTGATGATGCTAGCTGCCTTTTTGAAGCAGCGACTCCTGAAGGATAGGCTCGTCTAGGATGGGCAAAAATAAGCTTTGTGGCTTCAGCCTATTACTTTTTCGGTCATTGATTATGTGAACATTGTGTGAAATAGATATAGTGTTGGTTCATATTCACACAGATTGTAACGTTTTGTTCTTTTTAATGTATGAGCGAAATAAACTATTCATTCATTCATTCAAGTTCCCTTCGATGGTGGGTAGGTCAGTACCCATGATGGACTGTGCAGTGTTCCTGGCCCTGCACTCTTCTTTCTTGCAAGGAGCTCATTGCCGACTTCAGGAAGTGATGAGGCAGGCACGCACTCCCCCATCCACATTAACGGGACGGAGGTGGAACGTGTTTCTAGCTTCAGGTTCCTGGGAGCCAACATCTCCGATGACCTCTCTTGGACCCACAATACCTCTACTCTGATCAAGAACGTTCATCAGCGTCTCTTCTTCCTGACGGAATGACTGAAGAAGGTCCATCTGTCTCCTAAGTCCCTGGTGAACTTCTACCGCTGCACCATCGAGAGCATCCTTACCAACTGCATCACAGTATGGTATGGCAACTGCTCTGTCTCCGACCGGAAGGCATTGCAGAGGGTGGTGAAAATTGCCCAACGCATCACCAATTCCTCGCTCCCCTCCATTGAGTCTGTCCAAAGAAAAGCGCTGTCTGCGGAGGGCGCTCAGGTCGCCAAGGAAGGGTCTCGCCCCGAAACATGGCCTATTTCCTTCCTCCATAGATGCTGCTGCACCCGCTGAGTTTCTCCGCTTTTGCCGAACCTTTGAGAATATGGTCGAGGAACTGGCAACTTTTTGGCATTTGATTGATTTACCCCTATGCTCTACCTCATTGTGACTGCCAATGTCCAACAATGGTGGTGACACTTATTATTATTTGAAAATCGTTTGCTATGTCGCTGGCTGAAGGGAGATGCTAAATGCATTTCGTTGTCTCTGTACTGTACACTGACAACGACAATTAAAATTGAATCTGAATCTGAATCTGAATCTGAGTGTTCACTACTTTTTGCAGTCTTCTTTCTTCCTGGGTGTTCAAGTTGCCGAACCAGACTGTGATGTAACCAGTCAATATGCTCACCTCTGTACATCTATAGAAGTACAAGAGAGTACCTGTTGACATACCGAATCTCCACAATCTTCTAAGTAACGAGAGGTGTTGATCAGCTTTCTTTATGATTGCATCAATGTGCTGGGTCCAGGACTGATCTTCAGAGATATGCAACCCCGAGAAAAAAAAAAACAGAACCCTCCACCATACGTCGACAAACAATAAACAACTTTGTGGACCCTATATTACCTTCCTCTTCCAAGTCAGCATTCAACCTCCCATGGTTTTACTCCGTTGAAATCCCCCAGGACGGTGGACAGCACACTTGGCAACAGTTTTTTTAAATTTTTTTTTTTTGATTGATTTTTCCCTCAAAAAATGCTCTGATTTATTGTGATCTGCAATTTGTCCTACAATGGTGGTGCCACCAATGAAAATTGAATATGGACATTTACCCATAATAAAAATTATTGTCTGGCTGATACAATACTGAGTATAGAGTGTGTAGAACAGAGGGCTGAGCACGCAGCCTTGGGAGGTGTCTCCATGCTGATGGTTATTGAGGAGGCAGTGTTGTTGTTAACTCATACAGACTGTGATCTGTTGATGAGGGATTTGAGGATCCAGTTGCAGAGGGATACACAGAGACCCAGTTCCGTGAGCTTGGTAACCAGTTTTTAAATTAATATATATATTATTTTTTTAAATCAAAAATATTTATTCAAATATTAAATATGTATGGTACAGTAAAAAAAACCCAGAACCCACCACCATAATACACGACAAACGATAAACTACTAATCAACTATGTTACAATCCTTGTCAAGGATGCATTCAACCTTCCATGGTGCCCAGTGGTCCCGGAAATCCCCCAGGACATCCGAGGACAGCACACTTGGTAACCAGTTTGGAGGGGGTGATGGTATTGAACGCCGAGCTATGAACAACAGCCTGACGTATGTGTTTTTATTGTCCAGGTGGTCCAGTGCAGAGTGGAGAGTCAGTGAGATTGTATCCTCTGTTGACCAGTTGTGGCTTTAGGCAAATTGCAGTGGGTCGAGGTTCTTGTTGAGGTAGGAGATGATATGTGCCACAACCAACCTCGCAAAGATCAAGAGGATAAACGATTTCTAACGATTCTGTCTTTACTGCTGGATGCATAGGAATGGACAAATATGATCCTATCCGCCAGCTGGACAGTGGTTAAGAGGTATTGGAGAGCAATGG
Source organism: Leucoraja erinaceus (assembly GCF_028641065.1). NCBI lineage: Eukaryota > Metazoa > Chordata > Chondrichthyes > Rajiformes > Rajidae > Leucoraja > Leucoraja erinaceus. The sequence goes on from NC_073393.1 coordinate 39,896,239, forward strand.
TGTGGTCAAATGTGACAAAGATAACATGATATGGACAAGGAAGGACAAACACCCATTTTCAAACCTCATGAAATGTTAACGCTATCTTCAGTTGTACTGTGACTAGGGTGGACCCTGAGTGGAGGGATTTCACAAATGTTCTACATAAGATGGGCATGGAATTCCCGGCTCATTCTTTAATAGTCAGTCCCACATTTATCCTTGTTTCTTTCCTCAGTTTTTAGAATGAGCACTCCAGATTATTACAACTCTCATTAAATCATATGTTGAACATGACACAGAAGTGGGCCATTCAGCCCATCAAGTGTGTGCCAGTTGAGAAAGAGTCAACCAAACTAATCCCACCTTCCAGCTCCAAGTCTGCCTTCCTGCAATCTCAGCTCCTTAAGTTCACATCCAGGAACAGTTGAAATGTGATGAGGGTCTACTATCATCTCGGATATTGAATTTCAGACCCTTATTACCTCAGGGTGAAAAGCTATCTTCACCATCTCCCTACCTAGTCCTGCTATCAATTATAGACACAAAACGCAGGAGTAACTCAGTGGGACAGGCAGCATCTCTGGAGAGAAGGAATGGGTGACATTTTAGGGTTGAGACATTTTGGATCGACCCGAAACGCCACCAATTCCTTCTCTCCAGTGATGCTGCCTGTCACGCTGAGTTATTCCAGCATTTTGTGCCTCATCAAGCTATAGTTTAGCTAGTTTTGCTAATGCATCTTGTATTAATGGCTTGCTCCTTTATAGTGGAGAACATAGCTGCCTTCCAAACAGTTGATCCAGGTTCGATCCACAGCTGATATCGTTTCCTTGAATCTTGAATCTGGTGGTTAAGAAGGAACTGCAGATGCTGGAAAATCGAAGGTAGACAGAAATGCTGGAGAAACTCAGTGGGTGAGGCAGCATCCATGGAGCGAAGGAAATAGGCAACGTTTCGACCCAAAACGTTGCCTATTTCCTTCACTCCATAGATGCTGCCCCACCCGCTGAGTTTCTCCAGCATTTTTGTCTACCTTTGAATCTGGTGATATTTGTATCTTGTGGCTGATGAGAGAGGGAATGATTGGTGTGGCAATGGTGCGTGGTCATGTTGGCTGCTATCCCATGGCAGTGTGATGTACAGACAGAGTCGATGAGGAGGATACGGCAGATGCACTGGGCTACATCCATGGGCAGCACAGTGGTGCAGCGGTAGAGTTGTTGCTTTACAGCGAATGCAGTGCCGGAGACGCGGGTTCGATCCTGACTACGGGTGCTGTCTGTACAGAATTTGTACATTCTCCCCATGACCTGCGTGGGTTTTCTCTGAGATCTCCGGTTTCCTCTCACACTCCAAAGATGTACAGGTTTGTAGGTTAATTGGCTTGGTAAATGTAAAAATTGTCCCTAGTGGGTAGAGGATAGTATTAATGTGCGGGGGAATAGTATTAATGTGGGCCTCAGGGCCTGTTTCCGCGCTGTATTCCGCGCTCAACTAAACTAAACTCTCAGCAATGGTTTTATATGCTTGGGCAGAGCTGTTGCCAAACCTAGCTGAGATGCATCGCAATGAGATGCTCTCCACAGTGCATCTGTACAAGTTGGTGAGCATCGTTGGGGACTTGTCACACTTCCTTAATCTTCTGAGGGAGTAGAGGCCTTTGTGTGCGTTGGGTTGGCCGTAGCTTCAGTGGCATGTTTGTGATATTTATTACTCAGGACTTGAAGCCCTCAACCATCTCTCCCTCTGCACCATTGGTGCTGACTGGGGCGTGAGCACCCCTTCACTTTCTTCAGTTAATAACCAGCTCCTTGGTTTTGCTGACATTGAGGGAGAGGTTGTTGCCTTTCATGCTACTGAGCACTCTATCCCCTTCCTTTACTCCGTCTCGCGATTGTTTGAGATTCGGCCCACTGCAGTGGTGTAATCTGCAAACATGTAGATGGCCTTAGAGCAGGATTGGGCCACACAGCCATGAATGTATGGGGAGTATGATAAGAAGCTGAGAATACATCATCACAGGGCGCTGGTTTTGAAAATTATTGTGGAGGATATTCTGTCGCCCATGCTGACTGATTGTGATCTATGGGCCAGTAAGTCCAGGATTCAGTTGCAGATGTAGGGTTTTGACTGGTAGGTCTAGGAGTTTGGAGATTGGAGTATTGTTGGAATTATGGTACTGAAAGTGGAGCAATAGTCAATAAATCGGAGCCTGATGAAGGTGTCCTTGTTGTCTAGATGTTCTGGCGATGAGTGTAGGGCCAGGGAGATGACATCTGCCATAGACCTGTTGCAACCGCAGGCAAACTGCAGTAGATCGAGGCTGCCCGGGAGGCTGGAGTTAGTGCGCACCATCACAACTCTCAAAGCGCTTCATGAGGGTGGATGTCAGATCCACTGGACGATAATTATTGAGGCACCAGGATGATAATAGTCTTCTTAAAGTAGATGGAGATGTCAAAATGGAGTAAAGAGAGGTTGAAGATGTCCGTGAATACTCCCGCCAGTTGGTCTAGGCAGATCCTGAGGATGTGGCCGGAGACCTCATCAGGGCCAGTCCGTGGATCCACTCTCAGGAACGTAGCCAGCGATGCTGCCCAACTTCACTTTGCAGTCCGCTGTAGCATGTAAGCTTGCCACAATCTACGTATGTACGTGTGGTCATCCCAACTTTAGCTTGATCCTCAATTCTCACTTGGCATCATTGATGGCTTTTCAACGGTTGTAAATAGATTGCTTTTACCGCTCAGGATTGTTTAGTCGGTTTGAACCTACACTGCACTCCCTCAATTGCAAGAATGTCCTTCCTCAAATTTGGACACCAAAAATGCACACAACACTCCAGGTGTGGTCTCACTTGGGCCCTGTACAACTGCAGAAGGACCTCTTTGCTCCTATACTCAACTCCTCTTGTTATGAAGGCCAACATGCCATTAGCTTTCTTCACTGCCTGCTGCATGCTTACTTTCAGTGACTGATGAACAAGGACACCTAGGTCTTGTTGTACTTCCCCTTTTCCTAACTTAACGCCATTCAGATAATAATCTGCCTTCCTGTTCTTGCCACCAAAGTGGATAACCTCACATGTATCCACATTAAACTGCATCTGCCATGCATCTGCCCACTCACCCAACCTGTCCAAGTCACCCTGCATCCTCATAGCATCCTCCTCACAGTTCACACGGCCATCCAGCTTTGTGTTATCTGCAAATTTGCTAATGCTACTTTTAATCCCTTCATCTAAATCATGAATGTATATTGTAAATAGCTGCGGTCCCAGCACCAAGCCTTGCGGTACCCCACTAGTCAATGCCTGCCATTCTGAAAGGGACCCGTTAATCCCTACTCTTTGTTTCCTGTCTGCCAACCAATTTTCTATCCATGTCAGTGCTCTACCCCCAATACCATGTGCTCTAATTTTGCCCATTAATCTCCTATGTGGGACCTTATTAAAGGCTTTCTGAAAGTCCAGGTACACTACATCCAATGGCTCTCCCTTGTCCATTTTCCCAGTTAATTCCAGAAGATTAGTCAAGCATGATTTCCCCTTCGTAAATCCATGCTGACTCGGACCGATCCTGTTACTGCTATCCAAATGTACCGCTATTTCATCTTTAATAATTGACTCCAGCATCTTTCCCCACCACCGATGTCAGGCTAACTGGTCTATAATTCCCTGTTTTCTCTCTCCCTCCTTTCCTAAAAAGTGGGATAACATTAGTTACCCTCCAATCCGCATGAACTGATCCTGAATCTATAGAACGTTGGAAAATGATCACCAATGTGTCCACGATTTCTAGAGCCACTTGCTTAAGTACCCTGGGATGCAATCAAGAGAGAAAAAGTATCCTGAAAATAATTTTATAATCTGCTTCAAGACCATTGTCGGTTAATTCTATAGAAAATTGTTTCCAACTCTCAGGAACATTGTTACTAACTCTTCCACATACACTGTCATGTCTTCGTCCAATTAAGTGCTCTTCCATACATTTGGCAACCCTTTCAAAGTCAGAATATGGACCATTGATGCTTTAGAGTTTTAATAAAAAGTTGAAGTTATTGCTGGAAGTATAGCTCCCTAATTCAATGTTAAATAATGTGTTGCTGTCAGGATATTGCACAAAGTACCTGAATATATTAATAAAAGATCATTGTGGTATACGCACCTGGAATTTAAACTGGTGGTGTTTCGGAGTAGATTTGTTCCAAAATTGAGTTTTATGGAGATTGTCATTCCATTCGTGGGAAGAAACAGTCAAAACAATGACCAGCCTATATTCAAGCTCCAATTGGTACTAAATAACAATTACACTCGCACACCACGAGGGCAGCTGGTTTGAGATACTGGGATGTAGTAATGAGTGACCCGTTGGTTGAAGGTCTAAGGGCATTTTGTGGCATTATTAGGAAAGTATCTGCATCCACTGAATCCCTTCAACAATAGTGGTGGGTGAATGGAGTTACTTACTTTAACCCACGTGCTAAAAATCATACATATGCAGTTTTATGAGTAAAGACCACAAAAGTGTCTTTTAAACTTCAGAGGAAATGCCTTCTCCAATGGTTCCATATTCTGATTCAGAATTATTGGAGCTGACAGATAAATGTGCAGGAAGGAACTGCAGATGCTGGTTTACACCGAAGATACACACAGAATGCTGGAGTAACTCAGCGGCACAGGCAGCATCTCTGGATAGAAGGAATGGGTGACGTTTTGGATCGAGACCCGGAGACTGAGGAATGATCTTGCCTATTCCATCTATCCAGAGATGCCGTCTGTCCCGCTGAGTTACTCCAGCATCTTGTGTCTGACTGATAAATGTGGTCATTACAAAATGATCCTTTATTCGAGTGTGCCAATTGCTTTGATCTGGTTAACATTGTTCTTCCCAGTTAATCTTTTGGATTCTAGCTGTAATTAAGATAGATATCAAAATCTTCTTTTTGCCGCAAGGAGTGAGATCCATGATTGCCATTGAGATATTATTACAGTTGTTATTACACATTCATGACTGGTTTAATTTTTTATTGTTTAAGAACATCGTGGAGCCATGTCCTGCTCTGGGCAATTCTAACTGGCAATGTCACGAGCTTTTAAGCTCCAATATATTATAGAAATGAAATCAGACGGTGTAACTTAGGCAGTCAGTTGAATCATATATATTAGGCATTCTTAACAGTCAATATTAGTGATCTTTTAATATTATTTCTCTTTTTCCAGGTCGACCGGACTGAGGTTATAAAGAGTAACTTGCATCCAGTGTTCTCTAAAATTTTCAATGTGGATTATTACTTTGAGGAGGCTCAGAAGCTTCGATTCGAGGTGTATGATATACACGGGCACTGCAGTATTGGTGCACGAGACGATGATTTCTTGGGTGGTGTGGAGTGTACCCTTGGCCAGGTAAGTACCAAAGGCAGTAGTACTGGAGCACATCACAGATACACGTCATTCTTATGTTTCACTGCGTTTTAACCTGCTCAATGTCAAGTTTTATTCCCACTATTGGCCATCACCCGGGTTTACTCGGGGGTGGCACTGAACAGGTTACATGTTCCAGCTCTTTATTTCCACATCAAATTTGTTGGCAGCACGGTGGCGCAGCGTTAGTGTTGCTGCCTTAAGCCCCTGTCCCACTTACGTGTCCTTGGCACTCTAATTAAGCGACCTCGTGGTCGCGTTGAGGCGCGACGGTCCCGCGAAGGTCGGGCACGACTTCACGCGCCCGCACAGCTGTCAGGAGCGCGTGACATCATTTGAAGATGGACACAAAAGGCAGGAGTAACTCAGCGGGACCGGCAGCATCTCTGGAGAGAAGCAATGGGTGATGTTTCGGGTCAAAACCCTTCATCAGTCTGAAAGAATGGTCTTGACCCGAAACGTCATCCATTCCTTGTAAAGCGCTTACAGTGACAGAGGCCCGGGTTCGATCCCGACTACGGGTGCTGTCTGTACGGAGTTTCTACGTTCTCCCCGTGACAGGTGGGTTTTCTCAGAGATCTTCAGTTTCTTCTCACCCTCCAAAGCCGTACAGGTTTGAAGGTGAATTAGCTTGGTATGAGTGTAAATTGTCCCTAGTGGGTTTATAGACAATAGGTGCAGGAGTAGGCCATTCGGCCCTTCAAGCCAGTACCACCATTCAATGTGATCATGGCTGATCATCCCCAATCAGTACCTCGTTCCTGCCTTCTCCTCACATCCCCTGACTCCGCTATCTTCAAGAGCCCTATCTTGGTCTCTCTTGAAAGTATCCAGAGAACCGGCCTCCACTGCCCTCTGAGGCAGAGAATTCCACAGACTCACAACTCTCTGTGAGAAAAGGTTTTTCTCGTCTCCGTTCTCTCCGTTCTAAATGGCTTAAACTGTGGCCCCTTATTCTTAAACTGTGTCCAAACCCCCCTGTTTCAATGGATCCACTCCTCCCAAACATTCCAGGGTACAAGCCCAGCCACTCCATTCTCTCCTGCCTCTAGCGTGTACCTCAATAGCAAGAATGTCCTTCCCCTTAACAAAGTCTTGCTGGTCTTTAGTGGAGATGTTTCAATAGAGATGGACATTTCCTGCTCTCATCGTGTTCAAAAATGAGATCCAGCAGTGATATTAAAAGACATTCCAGTCTTGCCGCTCCATTCTCTCAGCATATGACAGTCCCGCCATCCCGGGAATTAACCTTGTAAACCTACGCTGCACTACCTCAATAGCAAGAATGTCTTTCCTCAAATTTGGGGGACAAAAACTGCACACAATACTCCAGGTGTGGTCTCAGGATAGTGTTAAGGTGTGGGGATCATTGGTCGGCACAGACTTGGTGGGCCGAAGGGCCTGTTTCCACGCTGTATCTCAAAACTAAACTAAACTAAACTAAACTAAAATTAAATTATCAGTTGGAATAAGGAGACAGTGGTCAATGTTGTAACAGCTTCTGGTAACCACACTATTACCAAGAAACAAAGTTTAATATTGATATATTTAACAAATTAAAAGGAATTACAGATTTACACATTAGGAATTACACATTTCTAAACGTTGTTTGAGCAAAAAGGTCCAAGAAATAAAGGCAGGTCGAGCAGATCATATGTTCGTTTGACATTATATTCACTGAGAACTTTGTCTATCCCCTGTCTGATCTCTTTATTCCTTGATTCCCTTCAGTGCTCCATCTGAAATCCTCAGCCCAGTGGGAAAGCATTCCAGGAATTAACAATCTAAGTGAAGAAATATCTCTTCTTTTATCTCCTCCAGGGATGATGCCGTTTTCTGAACCTATCCCTTCTGGATGTTGATTCCTCAGCCATTGCAGAAAGCCTCTCATTCCTGCAATCTCTTACAGAATCTTACATGGTTTAATGAGATCATCGCTAATACTTCAAAATCCAGTGAATACTGGTTCATTGTCAAAAGTTAAATCCAATCTTCTCAGCTAGATTACCTCTCAAGCAGGCCGGATAATGAAACAAAAAATTGGAAAATTAATTCTTGCACTCCATCTTAACTTGCAAAAAGCATCAACGTAATATTTGCCTTTCAAATTGCTTGCCGAACCTGAACAATGCCTTTGTGTTTTGTGAATCTCAACATCAGATTCAGATCAGATTCAGATTCACATTTATTGTCACATGCACCAATTAAGGTGCAGTGATATTTGAGTTACCATGCAGCCATACTCACAACACAATTAAAATAACTATAGAACTTAACATAAACATCCGCCACAGTGATCGCTGTGATGGAAGGCAATAAATTTCAGTCAGTCTTCCTCCTTTTGGTCACCCGTGTTTGGGGCCTTGACCCTCCGCAGATGCCGCTACGGACGGCTCGATGTGCAAGCCCTCTCGTCGGGGTGATCGAAGCTCCGACGTCGGGACGGATGAAACGGCCACTTTCTTACTGGGACCGCAGCTTCTTGATGTTATAGGCCACAGGCAGGCCAGCGGTAGGAGCTCTTCTCCGGCGATCCCCGGCAAGGGATCCCTGGCTCCGGGATGGTAAAGTCCGCTCCACGCCTGCTGCTAGAAGCTCCGCAGACCGCGGCTTCACGATGTTAAAGTCAGCAGGCCGGCGGTCGGAGCCTTTCTTCTGGTTCCACGAGTGTTCATCAGCACCTGGTGGTAAGCGCTCTGCTGCTGGGATACCCATCTTGGTGGCAATAGGGACAGTGGCTAGGCTGCTCTTCCACATCTGGGGGTGAGCTTCAGTTGGTGTTGTTTCCAATGGGGGTGACGCTGGTTAGGAAGCTCTTACGGGATTTTAACCGCCTAGGACGGGGCACATGGTTGTGTAATGGGTGTCTATCATCTGTCAGTTTTTTCAGACACCGCTGTACTGATCTATGTTCTATGTTCTGTCAGCACTGACCACCAGAACTGGCCATTACCGTAATAAAAACAAAATTGATATATATATATTCTTACTCTCTGCATGTTTTCTCTTAACTAATCTTCAGAACATGCCTAATAGTTTAACCAATTCTATGACCAATATTTTTGTATTAACCTTCCCACAACATTTTGATGAATTTTTCTATGTGGGTTAGGACATCATTAATCCCCAAGAGAAAGTGCTTTCGTGGAAAATAAGTACATTTACAGATGTTGTAAATGAAACTTAAGGCTGTCTAGTTCGATATAATTCGTAGTTATTTAATTATTTCATTAGATGTAATGCAATTTACACACAAGGGTTGCTTTGTTTCTGAAGGTGATTGATATGACCATAGTTGCTTGAGCTATATGAAACTGTGTGTTTCCTATTTACCCTAAATTATGCAAATACTGCTATGTTTATCTAATGAAAAAAATGTAAATCCCTTTTATAACTTTGAGCTTAGTTCAAGGTTTAGTTCAAGGTTTCAAGGTTTCAAGGTCAGTTTATTGTCACATGTACCAGTTAAGGTGCAGTGAAATGTGAGTTACCATACAGTCATACAAAGTGAAAAGCAACAAGATACACAACAACATCAAAGTTAACATGAACATCCATCACAGCAGATTCCACATTCCTCACTGTGGTGGAAGGCAATAAAGTTCAAACTTCTCCCTCTTTGTTCATAGCAACATAGAAACATAGAAAATAGGTGCAGGAGGAGGCCATTCGGCCCTTCGAGCCAGCACCGCCATTCACTGTGATCATGGCTGATCGTCCCCTATCAATAACCCGTGCCTGCCTTCTCCCCACATCCCTTGACTCCATTAGCCCCTAGAGCTCTATCTAACTCTCTCTTAAATCCATCCAGTGACTTGGCCTCCACTGCCCTCTGTGGCAGGGAATTCCATAAATTCACAACTCTCTGGGTGAAAAAGTCAAACCATCCGCAGTCGGGGTGATCAAAGCCCCCACAACCGACGACCAACGTCGGGGTGATCAAAACTCCCACATCGGGGCGGTTGAAACTCTCCACGGCATGGAGCTCCCGAGTCGGTCTCTTCTTACCAGAGACCGCGGGCTTCACGATGTTAAAGTCCACAGGCCCCGCGGTCGTAGCTTTGATCCCCGGCAAAGGGACCGTAAGCTCCGCGACTCCTGTGGTTGCCAGGCTCCTGTGGTTGGAGGGCTGGGTCTGTCTCCAGGAAAGGCCACCAACTCCACGATATCAGACCGTAGTGGGGCCAGTGGTACGATACGGAAAAAAAACACATCTCCGTCGAGATAAGAGATTGAAAAAAAGTTTCCCCCAGCCCCCCCTCACCCCCCACAAAAAAATAACCAAGAAACACTAAAACATACTTTTAACACATACTAAAAATAACAAAAAGGAGAAAGGACAGGCCGCCCTTGATGCCAACCTCATGATACTTATATTTCTTGAAAAAACATGGGGAAATTATATGAAGATTGTGCTCATTGCTGCTATCTAGTATTGATCATGCTAAATTATGTAGAGAGCACCTCAGTGATTGTACCAGTGGGAAGCCATTGTGCTTATTCACCAACCCAATTGTACTAATGCAACACTCCTTCATGGGGTTATTTTATACATAGGAAGGAACTGCAGGTGATGATTTACACTGATTTACAGTAATCAGAACTATTTTGGCTGGAGACACAAGAGACTGAAGATGCAGGAATCTGGAGCAACAAACAATCTGCTGGAGGATGTTGAGTAGAACCTGTGGTGTGGTGGTGTGGTGGTGGTGGTGGTGGGGGGGGGGGGGGGGGGGGGGGGTAGGGGCGGAGGGAGAATTATCAATGTTTCAGGTCAAAACGTTGCATTAGATTTCAGAATAATGTGTAATATTCTCCCAAAGTGAGCCATCACTCTGAATTGTTTAGGAACGAACTGCAGATGCTGTTTAAAATTGAATATAGACACAAAATGCTGGAGTAACTCAGTGGCACAGGCAGCATCTCTGGAGAGAAAGAATGGGTGATATTTTGGGTTGAGACCCTTCTTCAGACTCCCAAGGAATCCAGACATTTCTCTGACTAACATTCTGACAGACTTGAGCTTTGTGAGGAGCTGATGTACTTCATCCATCTCAGGGAAGCTTTGACCAATAGTTTATGCCAGGATGACCATGTCAGATTGTTTCAAACCCCAACTTTAGTAAAATGGCAACATAGAACATTGAACATAGAACAGCCCAGCAGAGAATTGGGCCCTTCAGCCTACAATGTATGTGCCAGTCACGGTGGCACGGCAGTAGAGTTGCTGCCTTACAGCTAATGCAGTGCTGGAGACCCAGGTTCGATCCCGATTACGGGTGCTGTCTGAATGGAGTTTGTACGTCCTCCCCCTGACCTGCGTGGGATTTCTCCGAGATCTTCGGTTTCCTCCCACATTCCAAAGACATACAGGTTTGTAGTTTAATTGGCTTGCTAAATGTAATAATTGTCCCTCGTGGGTGTAGAGTAGTGTTAAGGCCCTGTCCCACTTTCACAATCTAATTCACAACCTTTTTTACTCGTGAACATTTTTCATCAGGCTAGAAAAATGCCCCGACCTACTTGATGCCACGAGTACCTCCGACTAGCATCACGACCTACCTACGGCCTACGACCTTGGGACGACCATGCTGCGAGTATGAGTCAAGGGCAAACTCGGCAGAGGTCGTGAATTAGGTCGTGAAAGTGGGACAAGCCCTATAATGTGCGGGGATCACTGCTCGGCGCGTACCCCGTAGGCCGAAGAACAGTTCACGTGCTGGATCTCTAAAACAAATGTGATGCCAAGTTAAACTGATCTCATCTGCCTCTACATGATCCATCTCTCTCTATACCTTTCACTTCCATTTGGTTATCTAAAAGCTTCTTAAACAATTACTGATGGGAGGAAATGTTTAATCATCATGATGGTAAATTTTCAGAATCTGCTGATGCTTCTCAAAGCCTAACACCTGGAAACAGCTCGACTATTATAGGTTGTCTGTTGCATGGAGAGGTTATATATTCCCAACACAGTTCTATTATGTCAAACAGGTTTGTAAACTTGCAACAGAATCACTTATTTTCATATGGGAGAGGAAGATGTGGATTGATGCACTCAGAATTGCTTCAAAACCCATTAATGGCTGGATGCACTAAGTGTTATATAATCGCAACAACATTTTGCATTCTCTCTGACATTCATTCCACTGAAGTCAGTTTGACTAACGTCCACGGATGTTGCATTCGAACACATTTTACTCAATCGGGATAAATTCCTGTGCAATTATAATGTTCTGTAAGCTGATTGATTTGATATCTAATTTACTTTGACTTCAAGCCAACTAGAAAACAGCAAGAGTAAAATGTTAGCAAAGAGCTAAACTATGGAAAATTCTTATTGCCAGTTAATTTGGGCAATGTGCAGAGATATGCTTCGAATGATTTCTGGTTCATCTATTGGCCACTGAACTTGGTATATTAATGTGAAACCTGGAAGCATTTATAGCGAGACACGTGTTGTGAAACAATGGGATCGTTATTACGTTATACAGAGAACAGTTCACACGCTACTGGGGAGGGTTCTCCCAGAGTTCTATATATATATCATGGCACACCCCTAAGCCACGTGACAACTTCTTCCCGCCAAACCTGGTCATGTGACCCTGCCAGTCCTAGGGCCGAGGGTTCACCTAGTAGGTGGCCTAACCACCAGGTGGCGCCACACGTTAAAGATATAAACTTCCAACTTTGACCAGATGGATGGCAAATCTAGCACAGAATGTACCTTGCTGTAGTGTGTGTGTGAGGCTTCTAATTATCCAAACAGAGTTGAAAAATGCCCTTTATGATGGGATGTATTAAGATAGTTACTCCAGGACAAGGGGTCACAGCTTAAGGATAAGGGGGAAATCCTTTAAAACCGAGATGAGAAGAACTTTTTTTACACAGAGAGTGGTGAATCTCTGGAACTCTCTGCCACAGAGGGTAGTTGAGGCCAGTTCATTGGCTATATTTAAGAGGGAGTTAGATGTGGCCCTTGTGGCTAAGGGGATCAGGGGGTATGGAGAGAAGGCAGGTACGGGATACTGAGTTGGATGATCAGCCATGATCATATTGAATGGCGGTGCAGGCTCGAAGGGCCGAATGGCCTACTCCTGCACCTATGTTTCTATTTCTATGAATGCAGATTTGCTGCCTCCTCTTCATCCATTGTGAGCTAGCCGACCAAAGCTAGGGAATTGGCTTCATGGAGGAAGCAGAGAAGTTTGTTTATCGGACTGGAGGCCTGTGACCAGTGGTGTGCCTCAGGGATCAGTACTGGACCCATTGCTGCTGTAGTTTATATCAATGATTTGGATGAGATTATAGAAGGCATGATTGGTAAGTTTACAGATGATGCTACAGTGGGTGGTATCATCGATTGCGAAGATGGGTATCAAACACTACAGCAGGATTTTGATCAGTTGGGTTATGGCCTGAAGAATGGTTAATGGAATCTAAAGCAGATAAATGCGAGTATAAATTGTCCCTAGATGGTGTGGAATAGTGTGCGGGGGATCGCTGGTCGCGGGCTGGATCCACAAATGGGGGGGGGGGGCGTCGGGGAACGTGAGGGGGGGTGGGTGGAGAATGGGAGAAGGGTGGGAGAGGGGGAGAAGGGGGTGTGAGGGGAGGGGCTAGTGGATAAGGGGGAGAAGAGTGGAGCAGGGAGAAGGGAGGAAGAGAGGGAAGGAAGATGAGGGGGGGGAGAGGGGGGGGCGGAAGGGTAGGGGGAGTAGAGAAGGAGGGACGGGGGGGGGAGGGGGGGGAAGAGGGGAGAGGGGAGTTCAGTCTACACTCACTGAATCCATATCCCTGTGAAAAGTTATAGATCGGATCTGAAAGCGGACCTATAGACCTATAAATAAAACGGGGCGACTCAGACATCTTTTCATTTGCACAATTGATTATATTGTATTAAATTTAATATATTAATGTTTAAAATCCACGCATTGAAGGAAGAATATTTTAGAGCCTCAACCCTAACCGGGCATCACCCGCTTGACAGCATACGTCAGCGTGTATGTCGTGCAACTTGACGGTTTTACGGGCTCCATAGTCGCCCAAATGTCGCCCAAGTGGGACAGGCCCTTAACTCTATGATTCTTGCTACCAGCACCCAAGGGCAAACGTGTATCAAGGGAGAAAACATACCATGGTGATTCAACTAATTATAAATGAATTTCATCAATAAAGCTTTTTTACACAATGAAAGCTATATATTATTCACCTATGATCAGCATGTTGGATACCTGGAGTCCTGTTCGAACATAAATCATCAATATTTTCTGTCTGACATTTCATAATGATACAAGTGACAGCTGCAAGGCAAACAAGAATCTGTGGCTGGACTTTTCTGACATTATGGAAGGTTTACTGGCATTGATTTCCATTCTCTCAGGTCTGACATTCTGGTCAGAATACACTGGCATTTTGCAATAGCTCAAAATGGTCAGCAATATGTATTTCTGAATAACAAGACATTGTTACATTCATAGTAGCAGTGGCAACCCTTCCCTGAAATTATCCAGCCTAAACTTAGTAATAGTATGGGATTGCAGATGCTGGTTTACTAAAAAAAGGTGTGAGGTAAGGATAGACGAGGTGAGAATTGTGGAGGCAGTGGATGGAATATTGATGGGAGGGGAGAGGAGTGGGAAGCAATGGTGGCAAACCACATGGGCACAGGGTAGGGATGGAAAGAAGAGTTGTTTGTAGATAGTTAAATAAAGTTGGAGGATTTAATGTTCATACCGTTAGGTTGTGATCGACCCAAGAGGAATATGAGCTACTGTTCCCCCAGTTTCCGTGTGGCCTCAATCTGGCAATGGAGGGGGGCCAGTTCAGAAAGGGAATGGGAAGGGGAATTAAAATGGTTGGCACTCGGGATATCTAGCAGTTCTTGGCAAAGATCCTATAGCAAGACAGATCACTCGACGAAACAGACGTAGTATGGTCGTGGGCAGATTCATGGGTAATTTTCGGCCCATTTCTGTAACCGGCTTCCGTCTCCGCACCAAAGATCCCGTAGATATTAGCGCGGAGACGGAAGCCGGTTACAGAAACATCCTCGCAAAAATAAAAGTTCCTTGGTAAAAATGTTCTCCTCATTTTCAGAATTATAATTTATTAACACAAACTGTTCCCCCGCAACGTTGATTACACTGCGAGTCGGGTCGGGACGGGTCGGGTTACTGAAATGGATGAAAAAAAGGCCCACGTTCTGCTCCGTTGCGTACTACACGTCAACCCATTGCATGTAGAAGAAGTGGTCTATCTTGCTCCGCTGTAGGATCTTTGGTTCTTGGTGAACTGAGCACAAGTGTTTGGCGAAATGGTCACGGAGTGACTGGAATGTTGGAGAAAGGTGTGTTTGATGCAGAGGTTGGAGGGCTGAAGTAAAGACTAGGGATATAGCTGTTCTTGTTCCAATTAAGGAGAGGTGGAGAAAGCGCAGAACCATGGGACACAGAGACATGGCTGAGGGATTTAGTTGAGTTTAGAGGTACAGCGCAGAAACAGGCCCTTCGGCCCACCGAGACCGCACCGACCAACGATCCCCACACATTAACACCATCCTACACACACTAGGGACACAAGTTTTACATTTATACCAATCTAATTAACCTACAAACCATATAACCATATAGCCATATAACAATTGCAGCACGGAAACAGGCCATCTCGGCCCTACAAGTCCGTGCCAAACAAATGTTTTTTTCCCCTTAGTCCCACCTGCCTGCACTCATACCATAACCCTCCATTCCCTTCTCATCCATATGCCTATCCAATTTATTTTTAAATGATACCAATGAACCTGCCTCCACCACTTCCACTGGAAGCTCATTCCATACCGCTACCACTCTCTGAGTAAAGAAGTTCCCCCTCATGTTACCCCTAAACTTCTGTCCCTTAATTCTGAAGTCATGCCCTCTTGTTTGAATCTTCCCTATTCTCAAAGGGAAAAGCTTGTCCACATCAACTCTGTCTATCCCTCTCATCATTTTAAAGACCTCTATCAGGTCCCCCCTTAACCTTCTGCGCTCCAGAGAATAAAGACCTAACTTATTCAACCTATCTCTGTAACTTAGTTGTTGAAACCCAGGCAACATTCTAGTAAATGTCCTCTGTACTCTCTCTATTTTGTTGACATCCTTCCTATAATTGGGCGACCAATTATATACGACAAACCTGTACGTCTTTGGAGAGTGGGAGGAAAGTGGAGCATTCGGAGAAACCCCACGCAGGTCACGGGGAGAATGTACAAACTCCATACAGACAGCACCCATAGTCAGGATCGAACCCGGGTCTCTGGCGCCGTGAGGCAGCATCTCTATTGCTGCACCACCATGCCAATCCATCTATGATAGCGGGGGAACCATGTTTACTAAAGGAAGAGGACATCTCGGATGTCCTAGAATGGGAAGCTTCATCTTGGGAGAAGATGCGGCGTAGACGGAATAATTGAGAGGACGGGATAGTGTCTTCGCAAGAGGCAGGGTGGGAGAAGTGTAGTCCAGATAAATTTGATTAATGTGAGATTAATGTGAATGGACTCTTCATGGTCGGCATGCAATTGGTTGGTTGGAAGACCTGGATCCATGCTTTATGCCTCTACCACTTTATAATATAAAGTAAGTAGGTTTAGAAGCATCACCGCACAGTCACAGGTCATTAAAGCTTATATTTATTATGCTCATTCTTTGTAATGGTGAGCTAGGTGTTTAAGGTGGATGTTGTTTTAAATGCAGCATTTAATACCCTGTCAACCATGCTGCGGACTCTTACACTGCGCTGACGGACTCCTCACATGGAGTCCAAAGGAAGAGTGCAAATATCCACAGACTTCCCAGATACCAGATTGGGAAAATGTGCCTGATTCCTGCACCAGGGAATGTCTATAGTAAGTCAGAGGCTCAATTCAAATGTACGGGGAAGAAAGGTGCTGCAGGAGAAATGCAAATGGACCTTTTATTGATTTAATTACACTAATTCAAATGTTTTGAATTATTTTTAAACTGGTTCCAAGTGAATTTGTGTATGTTAGTCATTAAATAACAGGGATAGCATTGATTGCCAGTGTGCTAAGGGCATGGCCTCACCAGACGTCAAAGTGGTGATATAAGTGCAGGTGGACACGACAGCCCTGACACTGCACTGCTATCATGTATCTATACACTGTAAATGACTCCATTGTAATCATATATTGTCTTTCTGCTGACTGGATAGCACGTAACAAAAGCTTTTCACTGAACCTCGGTACACGTGGCAATAAACAGAATTGTAATCGTAAGAATGTAAAACCTTGTGATAGGAGTAGAATTAGGCTGTTCAGCCCATCAAGTCTGATCCGCCAATCACGGCTGATCTATCTCTCCCTCCTAACCCCATTCTCCTGCCTTTTCACCATAACCTCCGACACCCGTACTAATCAAGAATCTATCTATCTCTGCCTTAAATATATCCACTGACTTTGCCTCCACAGAAACCAGTGGCAAAGAATTCCACAGATTCACAACCCTCTGACTAAAGAAATTCCACATCATCTCCTTCCTAAAAGAACGCACTTTAACTCTGTGGCTATGACTTTTAGTCCTAGACTCTCCCATTAGTGGAAACATCTTCTCCACATCCACTCTATCCAAGCCTTTCACTATTGTACGTTTCAATGAGGTCCCTCCTCATTCTTCTAAACTCCAACAAATATTGGCCCAGCACCGTCAAATGCTCATCAATTCTTGTTGTATGACTGCAGAAACCAAATTTCATTTTAACTTTGTTTGAGGTACAAATGACAATACACGGTATTGTACTGTATTGTTAATCTACTCATTCCTGGGATCATTCTTGTAAACTATCATATCAATGTGCTGGAGGTTGGGTTTCCAGTGGAGGACGATGTCGGGGACCCACGATGGATTAAATGGCCAGCAATCTTGGGGCAGCAGACAATCTGCCTCAGTTCCTGCAAGTTACAGAGATAATGCGATGAATGTGGCTCTGTTCTGATCGGTGAACAGTAGCCATCATGAAATTGTGCAGAAACAGAAATTGTATCTTCCATGATCAAATCTTCCAAGGGTTCCAATGACTAACGTTCTAAAACGCAAATCTCTGCTCAGGTTTTACCCTCAGGAAACTCTTAGTTGTTTAACCTGATTGTTATGAAGCATTGAAATGAAATATGGTTTAACCAATAATAATGGTCAGATTTAACTTGATCAATTTTTATGTTCTTCAGCTGCAGCAAGCATTTTTAATAAATATTAAGTATATCCCATTGCTATAGGACATTCAAGACATTAATTAGAATATATACTGCAGCTACTTAGTGGTTGATGGGGACATGGTGAGCCAAAGGGCTTTTTTGTGATTCAATGATTCTATGATATATCATTCATTCAGCTTTATGTAATATGATTTTGTATTTTACAGATTGTGGCTCAAAAGAAAATGACAAAGTTTCCGTTACATTTGGCAAATTGGTTTTGTGGTCTTTCTTTTAAGACCCGGCCACAGTTTTTAATGTTCCATTTATACTAAAGACGTGGCATCGTCTCTAGTGGTGTATTTGTCCACAGCAAACCCAGCACCCCAGCACAACACCACTCGAGGCACCACCGCCTACCGGGCACCAGCCCCACGCCCTGACCCGCCCACCTCACACCCCACCGCCTGCAACCCCTGCACCGCCCCGACCACCCCCCCAACCTCCTGCGCACCACCCACCCTAAATCCCTGACCCCACCTGCCTCACCCCCCCTGCCTCACCAGCCGACCTCACGCCTCACCCACCTTGCTCCAACGCCCCCAACCCAACTCCCCTCACGACCACCCCACCCCCCCTGCCTCACCCCAACCCTGCTTCACCCACCACCCCTGGCCTCACCCCACCCCCTGAGCATCTGCCTCTATCCCCTCTCAATCCGCCTCATCGTTTCTGAGACAGCATTGTTTACATGATTTTAAAGGCCGTCTACACATCCATCTGTGGTCACATTTTCTTTTTGTGTGTGTGCTTCTATAATATTGTCTTTATTCCGCAACACCGATCGGTGCTGATATAATGGACTACTGTTCAGGACAATACCATATTGTCATACTTTCCATTTCTGCTACAGGGCAAAGTTACACATCTTTTTTATTACCATTGCTTGAATTTGATCAGTTAATTTATTATTTCATATAATATTCTCAGCTTGATATACTTTACTCATCGCTCTTTTATCTTTGATCTTTGATCTCATTCCTATTTTAACTTTTAGGTTATTATAGCTCCTAGAATATGAGCAGATATTGTGTGTGTGTGTGCGCGGAGAGGGGTGTTTAAACAGGAATATGGTTCCTACCAATGAGAATGATAAGAACATGTATTGTGTGTATTTACCATGCTCATTAACAACAGAAAATCTTACAATCTGAAGGATATATCTGGTAAATATCAAATACTGCTCCCTCTGGGTTTTAACCACAGGTTTGAAATTGGGTGGCACAGTGAGCAGAGGTAAAATTGCTGCCTTATGCCCCTGTCCCACTTAGGAAACCTGAACAGAAACCTCTGGAGACTTTGCGCCCCACCCAAGGTTTCCGTGCGGTTCCCGGAGGTTTTTGACAGTCTCCCTACCGGCTTCCACTACCTGCAACCACCTGCAACCAACAGGAACCGCACGGAAATGTTGGGTGGGGCGCAAAGTCTCCAGAGGTTTCAGTTCAGGTTTCCTAAGCGGGACAGGGGCATAATGGCGCCAGGCACTCGGGTCCGATCCCAACTACGAGTGCTGTCTGTACGGAGTTTGCACGTTCTCCCCGTGTCCTGCGTATGTTCTCTCCTTGATCTTCGGTTTCCTCCCACACTCCAAAGATGTACAGGTTTGTAGGTTAATTGGCTTGGTATGAATGTAAAAAATTGGGATCGCTGGTCGATGTGGACTCAGTGGGTCGAAGGACCTGCTTCTGCGTTGTATCTCTAAACTAAACCAACCCAACCTCAAGCCATTATTCCAAATCGATTCATCCTTTCAGCTAGAGTCTTACTGCCAGTGTGGCAGAGGGGCAGATCATTCCAAGGGCACAGTTCCACTCCATCCCCCATGTTATTTGTCGTTGAGATTAAGTGGAGAACATGTCGAGTAATATTAAAAGTCTAAAAGGAGAAAATGGATTTGGAATGGAGAATGCCATGTTTACCGAGGGATCAGAAAATGGTGAACGTTGAGAGAAAGGTAAATACAGAGATAATGAATCCATCAAGTGAGTTGGAAGAGATGGAATAATCACGTAAATCAATACTAATAAAAAGAATAGATAAAGTAGGAATAAGATTTTGAGAGTGAATAAGAAAGGATGTACATTTGTGATACTTTTGGGATTGATACAGAAATGAGTCCAAAGGGCTGCTAGAAATTGTCATCATTAATGGCTCACAAAAAATCAAACGCAGCTGATAGTATCTCTGGGCTAATTTTGGGAAAATTTTTAATTTGCGATGAAATGAAACAGACAATATACTGATCATTTAGTCTCGTGGTCCGCATCTCTCATTACTCTTGCATCTACTTATGAAAAAAAGGTTTCTGTAATCACCGATACTGCGAAATGAGGAATTTCAATAATAATTGTTTCATGGGCAAGGTGGTGATCTTAATAATAATGGAATGTAGAAGGGCATAACAACTAATTGTTATTGAATTAACTCTCATCACCACCTGACTGTTTTGTGTTTAAATGCTGATTTGATGTTCCTCATTGACGTCACAAAATGAATCCTGCCCACTGATTGAATGAAGGATTCATTCATCTTAACCCAAATCTCCCAAAAGGTAACTTAAGCAGAGCTATTTCTCACAGCCAATACTTGAAAAGAAATGGCACTAACGGAGGATAAGCAAATTGTTCAAGAGGCTAAATGATGTACACGCAGGAAAATGGTGAGTGCTGGAGCGCCATGGTATAATAGAATAACAGGGAACTGCAGATGCTGGTTTATACCAAGGAGAGACACAAAATGCTACAGTAACTGTGGATCGGGCAACATCTCTGGAGAAAATGAATCTGTGACGTTTTGTGTCGGGTCTGAAGGAGCCAGTCCTGACAGTCATCGCATTTTTTCCAGAGGACAGAAATGGCTGTCTGGTGCAGCTTGAGTTACCTCCGGCATTTGTGTCTGTCTGAGAATCAGTGTAGTTGTTTGTTTGGCAAATAAGACTGGTTTGTGTACATAATTAGTGGAATTTTGTGTACAGAAAATGAAATGAATGTTACCCCCACTAATTGATGACAGATAATTGAGAATAGCACGATATGAACCAGTTCCATTATGTTGTAGTGTTTGCATCATTCCATTTCATTGCACATGCACATCCATAGCGTTATGTGACAAATATACTGACTACAATGTGCAAACTGAATTTCATAACGTTCAACTTCTATTGTATTTGTAGTTTGTTTGCAATGTCATATCCACTTTCATTTCACTGAGAGCAACATCTCTCTCGATTCGTATGGTGACAAATAAAATCTCTTCGGACCTTACCATTAATTTTGTGCAAATCTCATGCAACATTCTACTGAATCTCATACTTCTCCAAATTCAATTCCCCTACTGATGACGGCTGCTAATGTGGCAAAAGAGTGCCTTCTGTCAATCATCCCCAAGGTTCCTTTCACCCCCCCTATTCTGGAGAGCATGACAACCTAATCCCTCTCTTAGTTAAAAACCCGCTTTTGCTGCAGGTCAGATACTATCAAAGGTGTCTGCCCCAATTCGGATTTACTCGAGGGAGAATTTTAGGTCATTCTGTGTAGCATAAGCGATTGCATCTCTAATTGCCACATTTTGTATTTTGGCACATTACTGATTTGGCCTCCATAATATAACTTCTCAATATTCAATAATGGGGGGGGGGGGGCAGAGTGAACATTCCGATCCCAGCTGCCTAAAGGTAGAGGGGCTGAACCCACTACCTCAGGACATTTTTGCCTTTCGTCTGTTCCGGCCCTCCATTTTAATCCATTTTGTTTCTCCTTGCAGGCTAACTGCTTTCTTTTATTTTTCAACATGACTGACTACCTTGAATCTTGTTTCTCTCACTATTCAGTTAGTTTAATAAACATTCTTTTTCGCTTTTTTCTGATGTCCCTGTTTATTGGCAGTGCAGTTTTTTACTATCAAGGGTAGTTTTTCTTGCTTTCTTCTATTGTAGATTTGTTGCTTCAAAAATATGGTCTAAGGGAGAGATCTGGGTGCAAGTTTCCATTGGGGGTGAGCAAGGGGAATTGGGACTTAATGGGGATTGCTGACCAGTTTTAGAACAGGGATGGTGAGGGGGCACAGATTCTTGTTTTTGGGGCCAATTGGCCTCCTTTGCATTTGGAGATATTTTTGTTTTCGGCAATATTTCAATTAATAAGGATCTTTTTTTATTTCTAAAGCTGGACAATTTGCAAAACAGTAACATCAAATCTCACGCTTGCATGGCATCCAAGTAGTAATAGGCTTCAAAGGGTTAACATGTTCTTTTTGTGTTTAATGTTGCTCAGGCCTTCTCCCAATCCCCTCCCCTCCATTTACTCTTGATGGTATCACACTAAATCAAAGCTCAGTGGATGCCACTTACTACCTGCTCAAAATCAAACAAATTGCACCTTGGCGTTTTGTGCCCCTAATGAGTCATAAACTGGATAAATACATGGAGTTTGCAAGTTATTCCTGGATGACATTTATTATTGTCCACTTCTCTCCTGAATGTCAAACTAGGCAATTTCATTAAAGTGGTTGAAATTGAAAAGGCTCTCATGGGCTGTGATTTTTCTAAATTTGTTTTAGTACGTCCTATGTTTCGATGTGCTGTGCACATCAGGAACTAAAGCTGCTGCCATATGCTTACCAGGATTTCTGCTTGGGAGATTTGCTTATTGTATGGTGCCAAAAAACAGCTGAAAAGGGATTAAAAGAAAAAATCACTTTTTAGTTGTGTCCATATGAGATGCTGTTCCTCCAATTTGCGTTTAGCCTCACTCTGACAGTGGAGGAGACTGAGGACAGAAAGTTCTGTGTGGGAATGGAAAAGGGAATTAAAGTGTTTGGCAACCGGGAGATCAGATAGGTTCAGTCGGACTAACGTTCGCCCAGTCTACGTGTTCAGTAAAACAATAGCCCAGTCTACGTTTTGTCTTGCCGATGTATAAGAGTCCACATCTTGAACAACGGATACAGTAGATGAGGTTGGTGGAGGTGCAAGGAAGGGATGAGTTAACCAGGGAGTTGCGGAGGGAACGGTCTCTGCTGAAAGCAGAAAGGGATGGAGATGGGAAGATGTGACTAGTGGTGGGATTCTGTTGGAGGTGGCGAAAACGTCGGAGGATTATGATTTGTATGCAACGACTGATAGGGTGAAAGGTGAGGACTAGGGGGACTCTGTTTCTGTTGCGACTAGGGGGAGGGGGAGCAAGGGTGGAGCTACGGGGTACCGAGGAGACACTTGTGAGGGCCTCATCTATGATGGAAGAGGGGAACCCCTATTCCTTAAAGAATGAGGACATCTCGAATGTCCTAGTATGGAACATTTCATCTTGGGCGCAGATGCGGCATAGACGTAGGGATTGGGAGTAGGGGCTAGAGTCTTTGCAGGAAGCAGAGTGGGATTCGTGGTATAGTCTCGATAGTTGGGAGTCAGTGGAGATGTTATAATAGTACGTCAGTCAATAGTGCTATTCTCCGTTGACACTTTAAGTACGGTGAGACTGCAAGAAAGGGACGGAGGTCGTCAGGAGATGGCCTTCAGTGAATTAAGTGCAGGATGTGGCAATCATTATTGAGTGTTAGTTAAGAATGGCATTTTGCTGAGCATTGATACTGACTTTTATGGGTCCATTGAATGAACCAACTGCATGTAGTTGATCTGGGGGGGGGGGATAGTGGGGAGGGGAGGTGGCTGGTGTCGGCGGTGGGGGTGGGGGGGTGGGGGTAGGGCGGGTATAAATGCAAGCGAATTGGAGACTCATTACATCACTTGGAGAATATAGATAGATCTTTATAACTATATCTATATATATAATATATTCTAATATTATATTATATATATAGATAAATAATATAACATATATATTATATATATATATATATATATATTAAATACTAAAACTCTGATCTTGTTACCCCTATTCCAGGTTTGCGTGTTTTTTCTATTTGCGCATAAACGGTACACGATAGCGCTACGATTTTCCACCAGCTTACTCACCATGCTCCTGTGCTGCAAGTGCAACACGTTTTGTTCCGATCTACTGTATATTTTAAAAGGTTTAAAAATCTTAAAAAACGCGCATGCGCAGATTGGTCTCCTCTCCTGTCAGTCACCACTGCTGCCGGGACGGCGACGCCCCTTCCTGCACCATCGCCGCACTGATTGGCCGTGTTCGCTGTCAGTCACTGGCGGCGCCAGGCGAGGAGACTAAAGCTGAAGGAGCAGAATGAGCAGAGTGTGCATCACTAACGTTCCACCGGGTGGAGAGCGAGTGGGGCTGCGTCTGCGGGTGCCGATGATCCAGGGCCTGGGCGCTGAGGCTGGCTCTGAGGTCAAAGGGTGCAATCTCGAGATCCTGGGGAGGTGAGGAGGGAGAGAGGGGGGGGATGAGGAGGGAGAGGAGGGGGGTAGTGAGGAGGGAGGGAGGGGGAAAGTGGGGGAGGTGGGAGGGAGAGGGGGGGGGGGTGATTTTCCGTGGCGGGGGAGGAGAGGGAGGGGGGGAGTGAAGGAGGAAGGGAGGAGTGAGCGGAGGAGTTAGAGAGCGAGGAGGAGGAATAGAGGGTGAGGAGTGGGGCAGGGGAGGGAGTAGGTCAGGAGGGATAGCGGGGGGGGTGGGGGTGGATAGTGGGGAGGTGAGGATTGGGGAGGATTGGGGGAGGTGGGAGGATAGCGGGATAGTAGGGAGGGGAGATGAGTTATGGAGGGAGGGAGGGAGGGAGTGACTGAGGGTAGGGGAAAGGCAAGGGAGAGGGAGGTGAGGTCGGGATTGGGAAGTGGATGAGGGGAGGGGAAAGAAGAGGGAGGATGAAGATGAGGGGGTGGGTGTGCTCGGGGATGAGGAGAAATGAACCGTGCCTGCGCAGTTAGGGGCTATGGGTGAGTGGTGGAATATTACATTGGGGGGAGTGGTTGCGTTGGGGGAACGGGTGAGTGGGGGAATATTGCGTTGGGAAGCGGGTTGCGTTGGGGGACCTTTTTTTCAAAAGCAAAAACAAGACAACAAAAAAATAATGATAAACATAACAATGATATTGATACATAGGGATCAGGGTTACATTAATAACAAGTATAACCTAAATATGAGTCCAGTGTCAAAATACACATTGAATATAGACCTCCCGGTTTCTATGTAAATATAGTTAGATGTTTAAAAGAGAACATATGTATAAAAACAAAAAGATAAAAAGAAAAAAAAAAAGAAGAAATGAAAAAACAAAACCCCCCTAAACTAAAAAAAATATTTTCACCTCTGCATCTCTGAATCCCCTCTCACCCATATCCACATATCAATGTCCCACACCTCCTCTCTTCTAGAAGTTTCTGGTGTTCGTTACATATACGAATGAGATGCATGAGCCATAGAATAGAATAGAATAGAATAGAATATTTTGTCAGATGTAATGAGTCACAATGAAATTATTTGCTTGAATACCTTGCAAAGGTATGCAAATAGTTGCACATAAAGGCCACTTACAAAATACAGATTCCATTTAGCTACCCGATGGAGATCAATGTGTACTGATATTGACCACATGCCCATGGATAAAGCAATTGGACAATTCAGTGTCGATTTTAACCAGCATCATCAGTTCTTTCCTACTCATTTTATCTGGTCCACTGCAAAATCTCCTCAAAGTATTTCTACTTTGAAGATTTTTTCCTCCGTTCTCCAACCAGAGTTACGTAGAAACATAGAAACATAGAAAATAGGTGCAGGAGTAGGCCATTCGGCCCTTCGAGCCTGCACCGTCATTCGATATGATCATGATTCGAGTTGAGCAACATCCTCTCTCACTGCTCCCTCTCTGTGATTCCTCTGCCCTCCGACTCTAAGACCACGTTTTAATCCAGAGGAAATCAGTCAGAAGAAGAGTCTCAACCCGAAACATCACCCATTCCTCTTCTCCAGAGATTGTGCCTGTCCCACTGAGTTACTCCAGCATTTTGTGTCTATCTTCAATTTAAACCAGCATCTGCAGTTCTTTCCTACACAATTCAGAGTGATGGCTCGCTTTGGGAGAATATTGCAAGTTACTCTGAAATTGAATGCAAGGTTTTGACCTGAAACTTTGATAATTCTCCCCCCACCACCACCACCACCACCACATCTTCTACTCGACATCCTCCATCAGATTGTTTGTTGCTCCAGATTCCTGCATCTTCAGTCTCTTGTGTCTCTAGCCAAAATAGTTCTGATTACTTGTGTTATGATATTTTGAAATACAGATGATGAGAAAGAACTGCTGTTTCTAGTTGGGGCAATGATCTTCGAGAAGGGACATCCAATAGTATATGCAAGCAGAGCCCTGGGGATGGAGAGAGGCATCATGTACAAATTGCTGTAATCTTTTAACTGAAGAAGTTTCTCCGGCACATAAATGGAATTTATGAGGCTACAGTGTGTGCTTATGGGGATTAAAGATTAAAACTTCCTTTAGCACAGATATGCATGTAGCTTTCATGCTGACCTGATCCCATTGTAAAGATGTAGAAGATGCTGAAGCAATCAAGATGGCAAGACATATTCCACTCTCTTAGTTACTGATGCATGAGAATGAGGATTTTGCCAGTCACGCCGATGTGCCTGAAACAATTGATTCGGAGAAGGTGGAAAATGACACAGCATATGGTCAAACCAGTTCTCCGATCATACTACCAAGTGAGACATGTTAGGTGGCCTCATCTTTAGAGGTGAAAGGATAACTGCACCAAGTTATGAAGAAACAACATGATAAACTGCCTTAATTTTTTGCGTCTGGGTTTGAATGAGGGAGGGAGGGAGGGAAAGCAAGCAAGAGGATGTAGATACTGGCCTGGGATTAATGGGGACATTAAAGATTATGCAGATAAATTCAGTTGCTGCCTTACAGCGCCAGAGACCCGGGTTTGATCCTGGCTACGGGTGCTGTCTGTACTGGGTTTGTAGGTTTTCCCAGTGACCACATGGGATTTCTCCGGGTGTTCACACACTCCAACGATGTACAGGTTTGTAGGTCAATTGGCTTCGGTAAAATTGTAAATTGTTCCCAGTGAGTAGGAGGATAGTGTTTGTGTGATCGTTGGTCGGCGCGGACTCAGTGGGCCGAAGGGGCCTGTTTCTGTGCTGTATCTCTAAACTAAACTAAACTGAAACTCTTCGCACTCATTTAGCCTAACAGAAATTCGGGTTAGATCTCCTTCACCTCAGGGCTGCCAACATTGGGTGAGAGTTGAGAGTGAGAAATGTAGACCCACCCTACGACAAAGTCTATGACTAGCTACCACTTAGTCGACGTCAAGCCACGACAAGCTACGTCGGTCGGCGACACAATTCCTCGCGCATTGGGACGTCCCCCTACGACCACACAGGCAACAACTTACGACTACTGAAGTCAACTTACGTCCACCCGCGACAAGCTACGAACCTGCCAGCGACATCTGAAAACGTCAAATTCTGAGATCAGCGTGAGAATGGCATGAAATGCATGAGAGTTGGCAGCGCTGCCTTCACCTGGATATGCAGAAATTAGTTTGAATCCTAATATAGCATCTTTAACTTTAAGTATATAAATGAAATAAAATAAGTGATAGTAGCTGTGAAGGTGATGTAATTCAGGAAGAGGATTCTCTAGGCCTTAACTGTTGTGACTTTTATGTAACTCCAGACCCAAAGGCGTGTTTGACTTAATTAATCTCTGATTGACTAATTGACTAAGCAATAATCAGTTCTGGACAAATACCATTAGTCATGCCAATGATATCCATGTCCCATTAATTAATGAATATATAAAATCTATCACTTGCAAGCAAATTGGTGTCAGTCTTTCATTCTGACCTCTGTTAAATGTGGAAAGTGAATAGGCTGATTAGATTAGAGGTTCCATGATGGCACCCATCCCAGACACTAGACACAGCTAGCGGTGACTGCAGAAGCCGATCTACAATCACATATCATAATCTCTCCATACTTTTAAATCTCTACTCTTCCAGCAACATTTCAGACTTTACTGGCTTTACCTTGCACTAAATGCCATTCCCTTATCATGTATTTACATACTGTGAGTGGCTCGATTGTAATCATGTATTGTCTTTCCACTGATTGGTCAGCACGCAACAAAAGCTTTTCACTGTACCTCGGTACACGTGACAATAAACTAAACTGAACTGAACTGCAGGTGAGTCAAAGTTGGGGTTTTTTATCTTAACCTTTTAACATCTCAACCAAGTATAATGACCCCCAATTTTTAGGGTTAAAATTCACATTGTAATAATTGAAGCAGAAAATGGGTGGAAGAGTTGATGTGAAGACACATAAAATAAAATAAACAGGCATGAAGAAAGATGGTCTTGAGAGAAAAGGAATAAAAGGGGGAAAAAATGTGACGATAAACTTTGTTTCGATTATTTGGTGATAATTAAAATCTGAACACCAGATTGTTGTATTGTTTCAGTTTTGGAAGTACAATAATCATGGATTGGCCCTTCAGGACTGAAGTGAGAAGACATTCTCCTTCCTGACATTAGTGCATTTTACAGTTCTCTACCCTAGAGAGCTGAGGAGACCATCGCTGTATATTATCAAGGCAGGGACAGATAGATCTTTAGTTATTAAATGGCAGAATAGGCACAAGTGGCCGAATGGCCTACTCTAGATTTTTTTTTTTTAATGTTCCTAAGGCACGAGAATAGGACTCATAAACCAAGAAGGAAGGAGGCATTATTATTTCTGGCGTCACCCGAGTATTTCATATTGAGTGCTGGCTCTCAGAGAAAGATACCATGTTGCACTGTTTCTGGAAGAAAACGACAACTTAACCCGTAGCTTGCTAATTTCCAAGATGACCACTTGTAGCAGCAGATAATTGCAGTCTGATGTACTCTGTAATAGTGAGAACACTATCACAGTTTCTTCCACCACAGAATCACAGAGGTGACAGCAATAACTTTGAAATATACCATTGTCAGATAAATGATAGGAGCAGAATTAGACTATTCAGCCCATCGTCTACTCGGCCATTCAATCATGGCTGATCTATTTCTCCCTCTTAATCCTGTTCTCCTGCCCCCAACACCTGTATAAATCAAGAATCTATCTATCTCTGCCTTAAAAATACCAATTGATTTAGCCTTCTGCGGCAATGAATTACAAAGATTCACCACCCTCTGACTAAAGAAATTCCTCCTCATCTCCTTCCTAAAGGAACGTCCTTTAGTTTCTGAGACTACGACCTCTGTTTCTAGAGTCTCCCACTAGTAGAAACATCCTCTACATATGCATTTAATCTAGGCCAGATATATGGTTATCCTTTTGGTGAATGCTTTTCTATACAAAATATTTGTTTTAAATCACTTCTTCCATGTGTTAATCCATTGTACACACTATGTGATGAATCTAATTCTCAATCGAAGATGCAACAAATAGGTCTTATTTATTTCTGTCTACGTTCACAGGTTATTGCAGAGGAAATAAATGGAAACAATGGCTATGTGGAATTAGCCTTCTGTGCTAAGAAACTGGATGACAAGGTATGTGAATGCATTTGGAGGATCATGTGCAGTTCTGGTCATAGGAGATTTCCTAGAGGGTGTAGGAGGTGTTTATCGGGATGCTGCCTCGTTTTAGCTACAAAGAGAGGCTGGATTGAAAACGTGGATTGCTATCTCTAGAACAACAGAGGCTGAGGGGAGACCAGATAGAAGTTTATGTTATGAATATGAAATACTCATATTTGACAGGCAGAATCATTCTTCCAGAGTGGAAATATCCAAGACTAGAGGGCGTAGCTTTAAGCTGAGAGGGGGGAAGGTTTAACGGAGATGTGCGGGGTGAGTTTTGATTTACATAAAGAATGGCATTTAACAGACTTTTAGATAGACACATGGATATGTAGGAAATGGGTGGGGTATGGATAATGAGCAGGCAGAAGGGATCAGTTTTATTTGGTATCATAGAACATAGAAACATGGAAAATAGGTGCAGGAATAGGCCATTCGGCCCTTCGAGCCAGCAGCGCCATTCAATATGATCATGGCTGATCATCCCTGTCCACGAGTACCCTTTTCCTGATCATGGGTACCCCGTTCCTGCTTTCTCCCCATATCCCTTGATCCCTTTAGCCCCAAGCGCTATATCTAACACTCTCTTGAATACGTCCAGTGAATTGGCCTCCATTGCCTTCTTTGGCAGATCATTCCACAGATTCACCACTCTTTGGGTGAAAAGGTTTTCCTCATGTCAGTCCTAATCATGTTCAACAGAGACACTGTGGGCCAAAGTGCCTGTTCCTGTGCTGCTCTATGTTAAACCTGTATATAGTCATCTTTGTGCAGTCTCACAAGTGCACTGCAGTTGCACCAACATTCCAACTTTCCAGAGCTCATGTAATAAAGGCAAATATTCTATCAGTCACCTTAATTACTTGTTTTCACTGCATGCTGATCTTTTGTGCTTCATGTACTGAAACCAGATTCTTTTGTACTGCATTCTGAAGTCTTACTCTGTTGAAATAAATTGCATTCTCATTCTTCCTTCCAAAGTGGATAATCTCATATTTTAACGACATTATACTCCATCTGCCAGCTTCATGCTCATTCAATTAACTTATCTATACCCCTTTGCACAATTGCTGAACCCATCTGTTTTTCAACAAATTTGCACTCTGCCCTTTCATCTAATAAAAGCAATATTAGGCGGTTTACAATTCTCAATTTTAAGACACAATGCTTTAGAGCTGAAGCCCCTGTCCCACGATGCGAGTTTACCCAAGAGCTCTTCCGAGTTAAAAAAAAAATCTAACTCGTGGTAAGTACGTAGACTGTACGTAGCGGGTACGTCGGAGTGCGTGGATGCCTCGTAGCGTCTCGTAATGCTAACGGCAGGTACTCGGGAAACGCGGTAACTTGTGAAGTTTTTTCAACAGTGTGAAAAATGTCTAAGAGTAAAAAAATACTCGTGATGAAGTACCACGAGTTTGATTTTTTTAAAACTCGTGAGAGCTCTTGGGTAAACTCGTATCTTGGGACAGAGGCTTTACAGTACAGTTTACATAACATCTTGAATTTAGTGCATTCATTATGAAGCGTTTGTTTTCTTTTTGTGTAGCGTTTTGATCTGAACACATTTACTCGTGGGATTTGAGAATTAAACTTTGATGTAGGGTTGTATCGGAAGAGTCAAATGTGCATTTGTATTTTCCACCAACTACTCTCTGCACTTTACAAACAGATGCGAATTTAATGCTGCATTACAGTCAGATCTAATTCCACGCATTCGATGATGGACGGCAGGCCAAAGGGATGCTGATGCTGGAACCGATCTGATGTCAACTTGACCAAAATGACATGGGTTTTTTCCAAATATGTTTTATTAAAAATAATGAATAGTCTTGCCTATTAAAAATGAGATGAGTGATAAATGCATCAGTTTCCTCAAAATTACATCCCCCCAAAATTTATTCAGATATTTTTTTACTTTTCACGATTGGTCCATTATTTAAATTGTTTCCTTCTTTTACCCTTGTGAAGCACAGAGGGCGGGGGGGGGGGGGGGGGGGGGGGGTGGGGGGGAGGAGGGGTGAATATGATTGTTGCTTCTCCATTTTATAACTATGTTGTCAAAGGACAATGAGTGATCATACTGTTTTTACAAGAATAATCAGACCATCCATCAAATCTGCCAGTTTTTGTTGATGGTGTGTTGGCGTTTCACCCCGTCCCACTTGGCTGTCGTTTGCGCGTAAATTACTCAACATCATTTAGCGTCATGACGCGCGCGACGTGACACGCTCGTGATGCGGGCATGGTGCGCATTACGTACGCATGGTGCGCGGCATCGCAGAATTTTGTGATGTACAAAATCTTGGCGCGCCATCTGTGTGAGTCCATCAGGAGTTTTCAGGCAAAAAAAAACCCAAATCAGCAAGGTTTCCGACATGGAACATCACCTACATCTATAAATGGGCTGCATGGGTTGGAGTTTGTAAAATGTGTGCAGGATAGTATTTTGCAGCAATACATAGAAGTATCCACTAGAGAAGGGGCGGTGTCAGACCTCCTGTTAGGAAATGAGATGGGTCAGGTGGCAGAGGTATGCGTTGGGGAACAGTTCGGGACCAGTGATCACAATACCATTAGTTTCAATATAATTATAGAGAGGGTCAGAACTGGACCTAGGGTTGAGATTTTTGATTGGAGAAAGGCTAACTTTGAGGAGATGCGAAAGGATTTAAAAGGAGTAAATTGGGACAGTTTGTTTTATGGGAAAGATGTGGAAGAGAAATGGAATACATTTAAAGGTGAAATTTTAAGAGTACAGAATCTTTATGTCCCTGTTCGGTTGAAAGGAAATAGTAAAAATTGGAAAGAGCCATGGTTTTCAAGGGAAATTGGACACGGTTTGGAAAAAGAGGGAGATCTACAATAATTATAGGCAGCATGGAGTAAATGAGGTGCTTGAGGAGTATAAAGAATGTAAAAAGAATCTTAAGAAATAAATTAGAAAAGCTAAAAGAAGATATGAGGTTGCTTTGGCAAGTAAGGTGAAAGTAAATCCAAAGGGTTTCTACAGCTATATTAATAGCAAAAGGATAACGAGGGATAAAATTGGTCCATTAGAGAGTCAGAGTGGACAGCTATCTGCAGAGCCAAAAGAGATGGGGGAGATATTGAACAATTTATTTTCTTTGGTATTCACCAAGGAGAAGGATATTGAATTATGTGAGGTAAGGGAAACAAGTAGAGTAGCTATGGAAACTATGAGATTCAAAGAAGAGGAAGTACTGACACTTTTGAGAAATATAAAAGTGGATAAGTCTCCAGGTCCGGACAGGATATTCCCTAGGACATTGAGGGAAGTTAGTGTAGAAATAGCAGGGGCTATGACAGAAATATTTCAAATGTCATTAGAAACGGGAATAGTACCGGAGGATTGGCGTACTGCACATGTTGTTCCATTGTTTAAAAAGGGGTCTAAGATTAAACCTAGCAATTATAGACCTGTTAGTTTGACATCAGTGGTGGGCAAATTAATGGAAAGGATACTTAGAGATAATATATATAAGCATCTGGATAAACAGGGTCTGATTAGGAACAGTCAACATGGATTTGTGCCTGGAAGGTCATGTTTGACTAATCTTCTTGAATTTTTTGAAGAGGTTACTCGGGAAATTGATGAGGGTAAAGCAGTGGATGTTGTATATATGGACTTCAGTAAGGCCTTTGACAAGGTTCCTCACGGAAGGTTGGTTAAGAAGGTTCAATGGTTGGGTATTAATGGTGGAGTAGCAAGATGGATTCAACAGTGGCTGAATGGGAGATGCCAGAGAGTAATGGTGGATGGTTGTTTGTCAGGTTGGAGGCCAGTGACTAGTGGGGTGCCACAGGGATTTGTGTTGGGTCCACTGTTGTTTGTCATGTACATCAATGATCTGGATGATGGTGTGGTAAATTGGATTAGTAAGTATGCAGATGATACTAAGATAGGTGGGGTTGTGGATAATGAAGTAGATTTTCAAAGTCTACAGAGAGACTTATGCCAGTTGGAAGAGTGGGCTGAAAGATGGCAGATGGAGTTTAATGCTGATAAGTGTGAGGTGCTACATCTTGGCAGGACAAATCAAAATAGGATGTACATGGTAAATGGTAGGGAATTGAAGAATGCAGGTGAACAGAGGGATCTGGGAATAACTGTGCACAGTTCCCTGAAAGTGGAATCTCATGTAGATAGGGTGGTAAAGAAAGCTTTTGGTGTGCTGGCCTTTATAAATCAGAGTATTGAGTATAGAAGTTGGGATGTAATGTTAAAATTGTACAAGGCATTGGTGAGGCCAATTGTGGAGTAGGGTGTACAATTTTGGTTGCCTAATTATAGGAAGGATGTCAACAAAATAGAGAGAGTACAGAGGAGATTTACTAGCATGTTGCCTGGGTTTCAGCAACTAAGTTCCAGAGAAAGGTTGAACAAGTTAGGGCTTTATTCTTTGGAGCACAGAAGGTTAAGGGGGGACGATAGAGGTCTTTAAAATGATGAGAGGGATAGACAGAGTTGACGTGGATAAGCTTTTCCCACTGAGAGTAGGGAAGATTCAAACAAGGGGACATGACTTGAGAATGAAGGGATAGAAGTTTAGGAGTAACATGAGGGGGAACTTTTTTACTCAGAGAGTGGTGGCTGTGTGGAATGAGCTTCCAGTGAAGGTGGTGGAGGCAGGTTCGTTTTTATCATTTAAAAATAAATTGGATAGTTATATGGACGGGAAAGGAATGGAGGGTTATGGTCTGAGCGCAGGTATATGGGACTAGGGGAGAATACATGTTCGACATGGACTAGAAGGGTCGAGATGGCCTGTTTCCGTGCTGTAATTGTTATATGGTTATATGGTTACATGCAGGTTTAAATATCCCGAAACATGAAGAAACAATGCTATCTTTGTTATTGTGAAATTCATTTGCAGTATCTCTGTCTTTTTTTCACAACTGGTCTAAATATATTTCCATTTACTTAAGCCCGATCTGCTACTATTTTTGACCCGTGCAAATTCAGTTTGATTCACTCGTCCCATTGATCATTTCAAAGTTGTCTTGAAACTAATGATGTAGTCGACACAACTCAAAAGCTAAAGTTTTTTCATTTCTATCATTACAGGATCTTTTCAGCAAATCAGATCCTTTTTTGGAAATATACAGGCTAAATGACGATGAATCCGAGCAACTTGTCTACAGGACCGAGGTATGTACAATGTGTGAGGAATAACCAACGTGTATTTATACAGCACGATCTATAGTGCACAAATACAATTTTGCTTTTAAATATGATTAAATCAATACAATATAAATTAAAATGTACAATCGCAACATAAATTAAGAGCTGTTATTCTAAAAGAGTTACTTGAATTGGGAGAATTTAGTTAAAGTATAAATTTAGTGAAAATGGCAGGGCAGGTTGAGGAAGTGCGTGAAGCCATAGTGGGTGCGGAAGAAATGTACTAAAATTATTCCACAGTTAAGAATCACTTTCAAGCTCCTCCTTTATGTATACAAAGCCCTTAACGGGCTTGCCCCCACCTACATCAAAAATCTGCTAACCCACCACTCTACCTCCAGGTCCCTTAGGTCGGCCGACTTGGGGTTTCTGACCATCCCACGGTCCAGGCATAAGCTCAGGGGCGACCTGGCTTTTGCAGTGCTGTTTGTACCTGCACTGGTGTAAAGCACTTTGGTCAACGAGAGTTGTTTTTAAATGTGCTATAGAAATAAAATTGACTTGACTTGAACAATCTTCTGTTATGATGATAGAAGTTGCATTGGCAGTCGAAAGAATCTGGTGATAAAGGAAGTTGTTAAAGGTATTTAAAATCATGAACGGTACAGACATAATGAACTTTTCTCATGGGTGGCGGTCATTAAATACGCTTGCTTTGCTTGCCCAACAACAAACTTTAGGACATATTGAAAGAAAGTAATTAACAAAAGAACCAGAAGTGACATGAGGTAGACAAAAATGCTGGAGTAACACTCAGCGGGTGAGGCAGCATCGATGGAGCTAAGGAAATAGGCAACGTTTCGGATCGAGACCCTTCTTCAGACTGATGAGGCTTTTTTTTTTAAAGAAATGGTTAGCGACCGGAAATGGACTGCCAAAGATAATAGTCAAAAGGGAGCTGGATCTAACATAAAGGAATTTGGAGGAGGGAATATAGAGGGCAGAGATAAAACGGGTGGCTCTTAGGTTAAGATAGCACACATTAAATGGGATAAATAGCCTCCTTGTCAGCTTTAAACATTCTGAAAATAAGGAACATGAGATTTCAACCTCTGAATTAATAAACTTAGTGACAACTCCAAAGCCATTAACCTATCATAATCAAAAGTGTTAATTTAAGGATACAAATTTTAGAAAGCAGCAATAATTTGAAGCTCTTGAAATAAATTGGGCTATTGATTGTTCAATTCCTAATTTTAAATTCACCTTTTAGCCTTGCCTGACACTTTCACTTGGCACTTGCCATGATAGTAAGGGTGTCAGTCTAACGTGGGTTCAATTTTAGTTTTAGAGATACAGTGCGGAAACAGGCCCCTGCACATTAACACTATCCTACACCAACTAGGGACAATTTTTTACATTTACCAAGCCAATTAACCTACAAACCTGTACGTCTTTGGGGTGTGGGAGGAAACCGAAGATCTCGGGGAAAACCCAAGCAGGTCACGGGGAGAACGTACAAAGTTCGTACAGACAGTGCCCGTAGTCGGGATTGAACCCGGGTCTCTGGCGCTGCATTCGCTGCAAGGCAGCAACTGTACTGCTGCGCCACCGTGATTACGATATGATACGATACAACTTTATTCATCCCCGGATGGAAATTGGGGAAATTGGTTTTCCAACAAGGTTCATGAAAACTTGAACTGTATGGTATAGGAAGAACTGACTGAGGAGTGAATGCTGAGCTGCGAGCAAAGTTCTCTAAGATATACTTGGAGTGATTAATGAGAACATAATATGTCCAGAAATGGAAGGCAGTAGAGCAATGGCATTAAAACTGAGGGAAAATATACTTTTGGAACTTCAACTTATTTTTCCAATTGTTCTATACAAAAATAATAAATGAAAGAGCTCTGATGTTATGTCCTACATTTTGTAGTTGTAACATTTTGTAGTTATATAAATGCTTTGAAGTCCAGCTTTGGACTTTGATGTTAACAAAGAAGCAACATGATAACATAACAAATAATTTTTAGTGCGTTTGTCTCTCAAACCCTACAGAGAGCTGTGATGTGCATTCAGAATAATAATTTTGAAGCAGGGGGTTGAAAAGCCTAATGAACATATTCTACTGCTAGTTAAAAAAGATTCTTCTTCAGAAGTTGACAGACCTCATTAAAGCTGTCTATAGTGGAACAAAATAGATTCCTAAAAATGAATAAAGATGCGTCAGAGAAAATTTATCAAACAAGAAGTGGTGTTGAGATAAACAAGGACATACTAAGGCAGCTCGTCCAAAGAAGTGGGTTTCACTCAGCAGATGGAAATAGAGACAGCAAATGTTTTTATGATACCATGTTTTATGTTTTTCACGGACCAGAGGACATAGGTTTAATCGAGGACCAGAGGACATAGGTTTAAGGTGAAGGGGGAAAGATTTAATAGGAATCTGAAGGGTGACTTTTTCACACCAAGGGTGGTGGATGTGTGGAACAAGCTGCCAGAGGAGGTGGCTGAGGCTGGGACTATCACAACATTTAAGAAACAGTTAGACAGGTACATGGATAGGACAGGTTTGGTGACATATGGACGTGCTGGCCAGTGTGGGCAAGTTGGGTTGAAAGGCCTGTTTCAACACTGTATCACTATGACTGTGCATGTGTGTGTGTGTGGGGGGGGGGGAGGGGGTGGGTGGGTGGGGGGAGGGGCAGGTAGTGGTGAATTGATCACGGTGGAAGATTAAGGGGAAGCTGCTACTAGTAGATTGAGTGGCATGAAAATAGATTCACTTCGCAATTTGTGGCAGCGCTTTGAATACATATTTATATCAATGTTGGAATATTTCTTAAAACTAAGCTAGAAAATAAAACAAAAAAACAAACTGCCGATGGATAGACTTAGCATGTCAGGCAGAAGGTAGAGGAATGGCTGACATTTTAGATCGAGACCTTGTTTCAGGACTGTTCCACCACCAGTCTGTTTTTTTTTGCTCCAGATTACAGCCTGTGCATCCTTTGGTGGAACAGTGCTGTCTTCAGATTTAAAGGAAATGTCAATGTAGGTTCATTGTAATTATACCAATGTAAGATTGTAAGCTGATGAAAATATTGCGTTAAAAAGAAAGGGCATTTTTTATTCAGTGACTTTCTGTGATCTGAAGTGTACTGCATGAAGTGTGATGGTAGCACATTCAATACTGGCGATGAAAATGGAATTGGATTATTGCTTAAATTGGAAAGAATTGAAGGATTATGGGGAAAGAAATATAATGAGTTCAATAGCTCATTTTTAGAACTGGCATAAATGTGATTGCTCGAATGGCCTGTATATAATACAGTACTGTCATTCTGCAACATATCTTTTTGAATATCTCCTTAAACCTGAAGGAAGATTTTACACAAAGTATGTACAGGTAAAATGTATGAAGTGTTAAAAGTCTATTTAAAATAGACTGGGTCAAAAGGATATACAAGGATTTGATGTCATATCATAACATTATCAAATATCACTTTATCATTAGAAATTGTAGCAAGTAATATAACCATTTACTGTTGAGCAAAATGATAATTTAGAGAATAAATTGAAAGAATTTCAACAAGTCAAAATGCTAAATATAGTTCACTTCGAGGTTGTGGAGCATACGAAGTATCAGTAGATTCATTCTATAGCCCACAGGCCATTTATTGACCAAGAAACGATTAGTTTTTTTGTGTTATTTTTAACCTGCTGGTTTATATGTTCATGTAAAGTGAAGCTCAGGTACTTTCTATGCCTAGTTTACCAATATAACAATGAAATAATCAAAACCACATGCAGCAAATCTTTGCTTTGGGTTGTTTGGCAAGGTTGACAAGTACTCACTGTGACATTGAGAAGTTTTTTTTATGCTTACCCAGGTTATCAAGAACAACTTGAATCCAGTGTGGGAGTCATTTAAAGTTTCTCTGAGTTCACTTTGTAGCTGTGATGAAAAGAGACAGCTGAAGGTAGGAATTGGTGTGGAATGCTGATTGTTACATGATTAATCAAAAGAGCACAGCAGAACTGAAGGCAATATTCACAAAGAATGTTTTTGTCAGTGCTATTGGCTCCCCATGCCCTTGAGATTTGGACAGAAGGTTGAAGATAATTTGTATAATTTCCCTGAACCTTTTTTTCTCTTGGTGACACTGTACAATATTTAGCTTATTCCCTCAATGTTAAACTAACCTCTAGATGAACCTTCTTGCAAGAAAAACTTTTTTTTTTAAATGACCATTGCAGCCAATAGCAGATTAAAATGCCACCTCATTTTATGCAAGTGAATGGTTATATGTCCTATTGTCAACTGTTAGAAGTAGGCACAGCTCTAATTCCGATGAGCATTATGCAGAAGTCTGTGCCAAGATTCTATCTTCGTTTTATTTTTCTCTTCACTCATGAGATGCAGATTATTGTGAAAAACCTGGTTAGTGTAGAATACTAGACTTCCATTGGGTTGTCTACCTTGCTTCATCTGCGCCACTACATTGAGGCAGCCACAGAGATCAGCGTTGGAATTTCAGTTGGCTCCGTCAGTGGGCCGACACATATTGATGCATACTGGATTAATGTTGATTTTAAATCAATAGCCTATTAAAGTCACCATTTAAATCAATTTAGTATTTAGAGTTTTTTCAACAAAACAAGTTTTGGAGTTACAGCGCGGAAACAGGTCTTTCGGTCCACCAAGTCCGCACTGACCAGCGATTCCCGCACATTAACACAAGCCTACACACTAGGGACAATTTACCCTTATACCAAGTATACAAGCCCAAGCTAATTTACCTGTAAACCTGAACGTCTTTGGAGTGTGGGAGGAAATCGAAGATCTCGGAGAAAACCCACGCGGTCACAGGGAGAACATATAACACTGCCCAGTCCATCATCGGCTCTGACCTTCCTTCCATCGAGGGGATTTATCGAAGTCGCTGCCTCAAAAAGGCTGGCAGTATCATCAAAGACCCACATCATCCTGGCCACACACTCATCTCCCTGCTACCTACAGGTAGAAGGTACAGGAGCCTGAAGACTGCAACAACCAGGTTCAGGAATAGCTACTTCCCCACAGCCATCAGGCTATTAAACCTGGCTCGGACAAAACTCTGATTATTAATAACCGCTTTCTGTTATTTGCACTTTACCAGTTTATTTATTCATGTGTGTATATATTTATATCATGGTATATGGACACATTTATCTGTTTTGTAGTAAGTGCCTACTATTTTCTGTGTGCTTAAGCAAAGCAAGAATTTCATTGTCCTATACAGGAACACATGACAATAAACTCACTTGAACTTGAACTTGATATATACTCCGTACAGGCAGCATCTGTAGTCAGGATCGAACCCGGGTCTCCGGCGCTGTAAAGCAGCAACTCTACCCCAGTGCCACCATGCCGCCCAACTAATTCGATTTATTTCAAGACAATTCATTTTTAGCATTTGAAACTCCACATTTATAATAGAAAACCTAAACCAAAAAATAGTTTTAAACTAGCATTCTTACCAATTGTCTGAATTTTCTTGGCACTTTTGAAGAAAGATTTTGGGGTAAAATAATCCATCAGCAGCCTGGATTATCCATATATCTTGGAATCTAAATGAGCATCTGAAACTAACTGAAAAATATATATTTCTGTGTATCAGTTTATTAAACTTCTTCAGCCATTTGTTAGTCACCTTAAAACTTGTTCAGATGTTGTTTGACCTTCATTTTAATTGTTGGTTCACAATGTTGAATGTTGGTAATACATTTTCTAGCAGGTCTAATCATCAACAAAGGATAGGCTGGAATTGACAGGACACTGCTCCCTAGATAGATGCTACTCCATTCACTTTCCACTCTTAAAATTCAAACATAAGGAAGTAAAAATTCCCTCACCTGATATTCAGTGTATTCTGTTTTTTTTTTTCAGTGTTTGGTCTGGGATTATGATAACCGTGGAAAACATGACTTCATTGGAGAGTTTTACTCGACATTTGAAGAACTGCGGAAGGCAATGGGAGAAAACAAGGTAAATGATGTTGAATTCTGAACCGGAGAAGATATCATACTGATTAATTGATAAAAGGTTACAGAAGACATGTAGGTGTTCATTTAGCTGGATTTCCAGACACATTTTTGTCAAATTCGATAAGAGTAGTAATGCCTCTATCACATGGACACACTGCACAGTCGGTAGATTATGAAGTTAATCTTTATACAATGGTGGTTTGATGCTTATGTAGCAACATTAGGCCATATTAACCCAGCGAATGCCTTGTATTAAGCCTAAAGGGGAAAGAACCTTCCCTACAGATCTTATTCTTCTTTGGCGTCTTGAATTACTTGCTGGTTGTTGGTGTTTGGAAGGAAAATGGATTGTGGAGATTTGATAGAGTGTGATATTGTTCCAGTCCACAAAGTCTCCGAAGAGCACCATGGCACATGACAACAGCCTTATTGTAGACAGTGACATCATAGACAGTGAAGATGGTTACAGCAGGTTCTTGATCAGCTGGGCAAGTGGGCTGAGTAATGGCTAATGGAGTTTAATGCAAATAAGTGTGAGGCATTGCATTGTAGTAAGTTAAACCAAGGCAGGATCTTCACAGTGAATGGTAGGGCCCTGTTGACTGTTGTAAAGCCGAGGGGACATAGTACATAGTACAGAGTTCTCTGAAAGTGGCATCGTAGGTAGATAAGGTGCTAAAGGAGGTTTTTGGTATATTGGCCTTCATCATTCAGGGTCTTGAGTATAGACGTTGAGATATTATGTTACAGTTGTAAAAATGGCCACATTTGTAGTACCGTGTTCAGTTTTAGTTACGTTGCTAATAGGAAGGATGTTGTTAAGAATGCAGAGAGGATTTATGATGATGCTGCCAGGACTTGAGAGG
The DNA here is from genome assembly GCF_028641065.1 of Leucoraja erinaceus. Lineage (NCBI taxonomy): Eukaryota > Metazoa > Chordata > Chondrichthyes > Rajiformes > Rajidae > Leucoraja > Leucoraja erinaceus. The sequence goes on from NC_073393.1 coordinate 39,937,444, forward strand.
CTGAGATAAATGGAGAGGTTGGGCATGCTGGGACTTTATTCCTTGGTGACACAGGAGACTAAGAGGTGATTTTGTAGCCATGTATAGGATCACGAGCAAAATAGATAGGGTAAATGCACAGTCTTTTACTCAGGAGAGGGGGGTAAATATAACAGAGGACATATGTTTAAGATGAGAGGGGCAAGATGTAATAGGATCTTAGGGGCAACCTTTTCAATTAGAGGGCAGTGGGTATATAGAATGAGCTGCTGGAGGGGAAGGTTGAGGCAGGTACTAGAACAGCATCTAAAAGACACTTAGGCAGGTACGTGGATAGGAAAGGTTTAGAGGGATATTGGCCAAATATGGGCAAATTAGACTAGCTTGGGTGGCAAATCTTGGTTGGCATGAGCGAGTTGGGCTATTTCTGTGCTGTGTGACACTGTGACTAATTTAGTTCAAAAATGTGTTGCTGCCAGGCACACAGGCTTGGTGGTTATTCTTTATGTACTGATCGTGGCTTATTATTGTCTCATGTACCTAGACAGTGAACAACCTTATTTGCGTATTATTCATTGACCTTATGCCATACAATTATTCTCATGCCCATACCCAAGTACAACAGGTAGTGCAAAAAGAAAAAAATAATTAGAGTGCAGAATATAGTGTTACAGAGTTAGACCTGTAGAGTACAGATTAAAACAAATGTAAGGGCTACATTGAGGTAGGATTGGGAGATCAGGACTACACCTTCATCTTACGGTTCAGTAGTCAGAGAACAGAAGTGTAAAACATAATAGAGCAGAGCAGTTTAAGACCCAGAGAGTAAGGCACAACCCTGGGGTAAGGTGAAGGAGAGGGGCGGTGTGGGGCAAGGGGTCCCACCAAGACACTCTGTCCCCACATGATTTTTTGAGTGCACCTTTCCTCCATGTGCCAGCTATGTAAACCTGGGTAATGCATGTTAAGAGATGCTTGCAGAGATCTGTTATATGTTGCAGCCATAGCAGGAGCTGTTTGGCCGTACAGCAACAGGGCAGCTGCTTTAGAGTTGAGAGATATAGCATGGAAACTGTCCCTGTGGCCCACCATCGATCACCCCTTCACACCAGTTCTGTTATCCCACTTTCTCATTCTCTTCCTACACATTAGGGATGATTTTACAGAATCTTTGGGATGTGGGAGGAATCTGAATCACCTGGAGGAAACCCACGAGTCGAGATCCTTCACAAAGCTAGAAAAGGGAGGAAATGTAGGCTCAGTGTCTGTGGAAACCCAAATTCATCTTGGGCAAATGAGAGGAGAAAGAATGGGAGCTGGGATTTCAGTAGATTATCTTCTTAATGGCATCAACTGTGCACATCACGTTTGGAGGGTCCAGGATCACTGGAACCACAAAGTAATTTTCAACTTAGGTGGCATTCGACTATTTACAATGCTCATTGCCAGGAAACAATAAAGAGCCTGTCCCACGAGCATGCAACTCCATGCGGCAAGCGCGACCTAAAGTGCCGGTTCCACCAGCATGCGCCTCCATGCGGCAAGCGCGACCTAACATGATCTCTTGAGCCGTATGGCCTCGCGGTTCCGGTCCCACTTCGATCGGTGGAGCCGTATGGAGTTGTGCGGAGCTGGTCCCAACATCGCTCTGGGCTCCGAAAAAACTGACCGTGTTCAAAAATTCCGTGCGGCAACGGCCCGCCACCGTCTCGACACCGTACGCCCGTTGAACTTCGCTCGAACTTCACGTCACTCACTCGACCTCCGTGCGTACGGCGTCGAGGCGGCTGCGGGCTTTAGGCTGCGCTTGCCGCATGGAGTCACATGCTCGTGGGACAGGACTCATTCATCCTACAACTGTCCACTGCACCATTCTATTTTGAGGCCATTATGGCATCGTGGTTTCTACTTGGATTAACAGGATTTTCTTGGAGCATCTCGTTCCTCACAAAGATATGAAATCCTCAAGACAATAACATCCCATTGACAACAGGCGCCTTGGTACCAGTACACCATTTGTGCACACGACCAGTGTCTTAAAACAATGCTAACGTTCCCTGGAATGCTTGGAGAAGGGTGGCAGTGAACTGCTGAGCAGGTGTTGGATGTTAAAGTTGCTTCATACAATCTAACAATAATGCTGGACTCAGCCCTGACCAGTAGAAGCAGGAAGAGAAGGAGGAGAAGGAGGATGAGGAAGGCAAAGGCTGCTTTCTAGTTAGGCATTCAGAGGACAGTATTAATTTTTAAATAGAATCATAATTCTATTTGCAGTTTCTCAAAAATGTGGCTGCTGACTGGAGGACTTGCTTGGCTACCTTAGACTGATAAATGGCAAGTATTTTTATTAGAGATACAGCGTGGAAACAGGCCCTTCGGCCCACCGAGTCCATGCCAACCAGCGATCCCCGCACACTAACACTATCCTACACACACTACTAGAAACATAGAAACATAGAAATTAGGTGCAGGAGTAGGCCATTCGGCCCTTCGAGCCTGCACCGCCATTTAATATGATCATGGCTGATCAGCCAACTCAGTATCCCGTACCTGCCTTCTCTCCATACCCTCTGATCCTCTTGGCCACAAGGGCCACATCTATCTCCCTTTTAAATATAGCCAATGAACTGGCCTCTACTACCCTCTGTGGCAGAGAGAGTTCCAGGACCAATGTTACAGTTTTTATACCAAGACCCCTATACACCAAGCCAATTAACCTACAAACCTGCACATCTTTGGAGTGTGGGAGGAAACCGGAGATCTCGAAGAAAACCCACGTGGTCACAGGGAGAAGGTACAAACTCCATGCAGACAGCACCCACAGCCAGGATTGGACCCGGGTCTCTGGAGCTGCAAGCTCTGTAAGGCAGCAGCTCTACCGCTGTGCCACCGTGCCGCATCAGCATTGGTCATGTCCGATGCAACAGAATCCAGTGGCCCCCCCCCTAGACGTTGACTTTCATCAAATACCCTGCGTTCAACATCCAAAATCTCCACACTAACCAGAACATTAAATGGGGCAACTACATAAATTCTGTGCTAACAAAAGCAGCAAAGATGGTGGATATTTTGTGCAGAGTAGATCACCTCCTGATATTTCCACCATCTGCTGTCCGGTTTGTGTTATGAGGCGGGTGGGGCAGGGGGTCAGGGGAAACTTTTTTTTTTCCAGTGTCTTACCCCGCTGGAGATGTGATTGTTTTCCGGATCGTATCTCCGGTCGCTCTGCGGCCTAACATCGTGGAGCTGGAGGTCTCGTCTGACTGACTTTGAGCCCCACCGCGGGGCGTGGACTTAACATCGGAGCCCCTTCCTTGCCTGGGATCGCTCCAACCGTGGCCAGCAGACTTTACCTCGAGAGCTCGCAGTCGCGGGAGAGGCAGTGTCGGGAGCTACAACTACACAGACGTTCGACAAGGCCCGACCCGGGGTCCGATCGCCCGGCGCGGGGGAGCTGACGTCCCCCTGATGCAGGAACTGATCATCCCGACACGGAGGGCCCAAATGCCGCCGCCTACGGGTGTCAAGATCGTCCCGTCAACGGAGGACTCGAGACCCCCGACCGTGGGAGACAAAGGGAAGAGATTGAACTTTTTTCACAGTGAGGAATGTAGAGGGGTCACTGTGGTGGATGTTTATGTTACAATGTATTTTGTGTGTTCCGTTGCTTTGTTATTTGTATGACTGACTTGGCAAATTAAATTCCTCATATGTTACAAAACATACTTGGTTAATAAACTATTATTGTATTGTAATCTGTTGCCACCACATCAAATTCTTCCAGCTCTCTGCTTTCACCACAAGAACTGCAGCGATCCAAGAAGGCAGAATGAGAATTAAATGCCAATATTGAATTATTACAACTGTACAGTTCCTCATTTTCCTGCTGTTCCTAACACACCCTCCTTCTATTGCTGATCATCTTACTGTCCTCTGTAATTGAAATGACTCTAACCACTGCAATGTTTTCCGCTGGTTAATTTCCTATTTACCACAGCATCTTGATGCTGCACTCGGTCAAATGCTGCCTTGATGACGAGGGCAGTCACCGTGACCTTGTCAATGGAAGTCAGCTCGTTGCTCAATGTTGGGACTGGGGCTATGATGAGGTCTGGAGTAGAATGGTTCTTGATGAGCACAAACTGCTCATCATTGAGGAGGTCATTGCTGATTAAGTGCTGCTTGTTAGCTCTTTTGTTGACAGCTTTAATCATTTTGCTAATGACTGTGATTAGATTGATTGGGCAGTAAGTAGCCAAGTTAGATTTGCCCTGTTTTTGTGAACAGGACATACCTGGCCAAATTTCCACCTTGTGAATAGATACCAATTGGGCGGCACGGTGGCGCAGTGGTAGAGTTGCTGCCTTACAGCGCCTGCAGCGCCAGACCCGGGTTCAATCCTGACTACGGGTGCTTGTCTGTACGGAGTTTGTACGTTCTCCCTGTGGGTTTTCTCAGAGAACTTCAGTTTCCTCCCACACACCAAAGACGTACAGGTTTGTAGGTTAGTTGGCTTGGTGTAAATGTAAATAATTGTCCCAGGTGTTGGATAGTGTTAATGTGTGGGGATCACTGGTCGGAGTGGACTAGATGGGCTGAAGGGCCTATTTCCATGCTGTATCTCTAAACTAAGCCAATGTTGTACCTGTAATGGAACATCTTGAATGGAGGTGCATCTAATTCTGGGGCACTGGAAGGTCCATGGTGCTGCAGCCAACTGTTGTCTGGGGTGCCTGGGTTCCCAATTACCTCACTGTTTTATCATATCACATGGCATGAATTGAATTAGCTGGACCTTGGAGGGCAAGATGGGTTATGTATGGGGCACTACAGGCAGGACATGGTTGCGAATGCTCCAGCCTCTTCTATAGCAACCTTGTGCTGGACCCTGCCATTGATGATGGTGGAATCCTTCTTAAAGCCTCCTCCTGCCATAGCTGTTTTGTTGTCCACCATCATTCACCATGAGATACAGTGGGGCTGCAGTGCTTTGGTCTAATCAATTGTTTAACTATTCAATGTGTTTTTTACTGTTTAACATAGATGCAGTCGAGTTTCTCTCTGCTGTTCTCTGATCATTTTTGACATGTCAGGTGGCACTCCCTACATTCTTTCTGCACCTCTTATTGAATCAAGGTTGATCCCCTGGCTTGATTTATTGAGATACAGCATGGAAACAGGCCCTTCAGCCCACTGAGCCCATGCCAACCCATTCACACTAGTTCTATGCTGTCCCATCTACTCGCAACTACTCCCTACAAACTGGGTGATTTACAGAGACAATTAGGCGAGAAAGCACACGTCTTTGGGAGGAAGCCAGGCACCCAGAGGAAACCCACAGAGGCACAGGGAGAACATGCAAACTCCACTGAGACAGCACATGACAGCGGCACAGTGATGCAGCAGTAGAGTTGCTGCCTTACAGCGGCAGAGACCCCGGCTTTGATCTTGACTACGGGTGCTGTCTATACGGAGTTTGTACGTTTTCCCGTGACCTGCGTGGGTTTTCTCCGGGACGTCCGGTTTCCTCCCACACTCCAAAGACGTACAGGTTTGTAGGTTAATTGGCTTGGTAAAATTGTAAATTGTCCCTAGTGTGTGTAGGATAGTGTTAAAGTGCGGGGATCGCTGGTCGGCGCGGACTCGGTGAGCCGAAAGGCCTGTTTCCGCTCTGTATCCCCCAACCAAATTAAACTAAACTAAACTAAGGTCAGGATTGAAGTGTGAGGCAGCAGTTCTCACAGCTGCACCACGGTGTAGGCATTATGGGGACTGGTAGTGTGAGTGATACGCTCGGCCATGAGATATTATGAAATATACAGTGCAAGATCTGGCAGAGGATAGTGCAGCACATGAATTCAATGTTAAAGTCAAAGAGAGAAGGGAAAGCACTTGCCACATTGTTGTTGTAAGGGCATGAACATGATTTAACGTGCGGTGGCAAGTTTATCACAGCAGCATCATACCATTCGAGTTACTTAAGTGGGGAGACAGACAGCAACATGCATTCCTCATAAAGCTAATGGTGGATCTGCACCGCACTGACAGAGTTGTGCCCTCTCTTTTATAACCGCTGATCTTACGTGTGTTTTTGGCCCAATAGTTGTTTTGTCATTAAATCTCAACGCATATTTGTGAAAACACAGCCTGCTACATATGTAAATGTTTGATCAATATAATTATCAGATAAAGGCCTAAACAGAATAGTGACTGTAGTGAAATTCAACATTGGGTTAGTGCTCATCTGTTCTGAACTTTGCTCCACGCAATACATCTGTTGTTTTATGCTATGATCTAACTTTTAACGATATTCCCCACTGTTGGTTTATTCAACTTGATGCATGCTTTGTGACTGTTTAAATGCTTCCATCCTCAAGTAACACATAGCCGGTCTTCAAATACATGGCAAGCAGTTCGTCAACATGTATTTCTCGACCCAACGGTACATCATATGACGTTTCAAAATGCACTTAGAATGACAAATGATGTGTTGTGTGTGTCAGAGTGGCTTATGTAATTATTTCATAACACGACTGGGGCCTTCTCTCTCTTCATCAGGTCCACTGGGACTGCGTTAATCCAAAATATAAAGCCAAAAAGAGGCATTATAAAAACTCTGGAACAGTCATACTGAAAGATTGTAAGGTAAGATGAACAGGAATGATATGGTTCAATGGCACTTCATGGTCACTTGTACCGAGGTGCAATGAAATGCCTCTTTTGCATATAGTTCAGTAAAAGTGTTTAACCCATTGTCCCAGGATGTGAGTTTACCCAAGAGCTCTCCCGAGTTAAAAAAAAAAATCAAACTCGTGGTACCACATAACGAGTATTTTTTTACTCTTGGAAATTTTTCACACTGTTGAAAAAACTTCATGAGTGCCCGCGTTTGCCGAGTACCCGCCGTTAGCATAACGAGCCGCTACGAGGCATTCACGAGCTCCGACGTACCCGCTACGTTCATTCTACGTAATTACCACAAGTTTGATTTTTTTTTTTTAATCGGGAGAGGTCTTGGGTAAACTCGCATCGTGGGACAGGGCCTTTACTATACTATAAAGCACAATCTTAGTAGAAGTGTATAGGAATGGTACACTGAGGCTATATATAAGAGTTAGCGTCTTTCAGATTACTGCAAACTGTTTATTTTGTATACTTTATCCAGAAAAATCTCAATTGAAGTCTCCTCCTAACGATCACAACCACTGGCAAAGTAGCTCCATCCAGTCTGGGGAAATTATTCATATGACATGAGTTTGTTTGTTCATTTCAAAACAATTCGAACATACGAATTAGTGGTAGGAATATGCCATTTAGCCCCTTGTGTCCGTTCTTCATTCAAAAGTATCACAGCCGAGCTTTGACCCAGAGGACCGGTTCTCTTATCTCTAAGTTGAGTTTAGTTTCGAGATACGGTGCGGAAACACGTCCTTCGGCCCGCCGTGTCCGCACCGACTAGCGATCCCCGCACATTAACATTATCCCCGTACACACACTAGGGATAATTTACAATTTTACGAAAGCCAATTATCCTACAAACCTGCACGTCTTTGGAGTGTGGGAGGAAACTGGAGATCCTGGAGAAAACCCACGCAGGTCACGGGGAGAACGTACAAACTTCGTACTGACTGCACCCGTAGTCGGGATCGAAACCAGGTCGCTGGCGCTGTAAAGCCGCAACTCTACCGCTGTGCCACCATGCCGCCCTATTCCCTTGATTCCCTTAATATTGACAAATCTATCAGTCCAGTTCTATATCTCTCTACGTCATCCGTCTATATCTCTAGTTTCCTTTTCCCTTGACTTTCAGTCTGAAGAATGGTCTCCACCCAAAACATCACCTATTCCTTTTCTCCAGAGATGCTGTCTGACCCGCTGAGTTACTCTAGCATTTTTGTGTCTATCTTTGGTTTAAATCAGTATCTGGAGTTCCTTCCTACATGTCTCAATGTCTTGTTAGTTCGGTAGATTGAAAACAACTGTTTTATTGGCAGCCAATTTCACACAATATTCTGATGGAAATTCAGAAGAATAGAAACCTAAAATTCACTAAAATCTTTCCCCGTACAGTTTGTGCTGTGTGTGAATTCCCAACATGCTGATGCTGCCTATGAGGAAACAAAACCCTGAATTAAAGAATGATAGCTGAGAAAGGGTTATGAATCGCATTTATTCAATAGTATAAGATTTCTACCATCGGTGTTATGCATTTTTTATGAACAGGTTTCTAAAATTATGCAAGGAACTTCTACCAAAAGAGATGATCCCAACTAATGTATTTTGTTTCAGTCAGGCTCCACAGTCAACAGAAAATCAGGAGGAGTCTATATGAAAGACATTTTGATTTTTAAATGGTGCTTGCTATTAATTAAAGCAGCCTGCCGCAATTGTATCACATTTTTGCTGTACAAAACGTGCATTCAAAAATATTGAGGTTAAAATTGTGATAGATTTGGGAGGTCAAATATATAGTTAATGGAAAGACCATTACTGGAAGGGTGTAGCGGTTTTGGAGAGGATGCAGATGAGATTTACTAGAACGCTGCATGGATTAGAGGCTATTAACTGTAAAGAGAGGTCAAAATGGTTTCTCTTCAGCGTCGGATGTTGAGAGGAGACTTGATAGCAGTATATAAAATTCTGAGAGGCGTAGATAGGGTAGATAGAACCATGAATAGAGGGCCTAGTTTTAAGGTCAGAGAGGGAGAGTCTAAAGGAGATGTGTTTTTTACACAGTGATTGGTGGGTGCCTGGAACGCGCTGCCTGGAGTAGTTTTTGAAGCAGATGCGAGAACAAGGGCCTTTTAGAGAGGGACTTGGATATGTACAAATGGAGGAGTATGGATCTAATGGCGCCTCTTGCATACTGTATGGACTCAGTGAGCTGCTCTGTGCATATTGTACTGGCCGGGGTGATTGTGCTTTATGCACTGGGTGGTCTTGCCGAGCTGTATGCAGAACATGTATTTCACTGTACCTGGTACAGGTGACACTGAAGAAACTATTGAACAACGTGCAGGCATGATGTTCGGCATCGTGGGCCGAAGGGCCTGTTCCTAAGCTGTACTGCTCTAGGTTCCACATGCAACAGTCAGATTGTATCTTCTAATGAGGGAAGACAATCAGAGAATCCAAACTGCGGAGTGACACTTGATCTCTATAAGCCTTTGAGTAAATTGTTACTCATTTCTGTCAAAGAATACTTTTGCTCGCAAACATTAGCAATGAAACAGTACCATTAAAATAAAATCAATCAGAACAAGACGCCTAACCTATTTGGACCTTGTAATGCAAAATTAACCGGTGTTATTATTAATTATCAATCACTTGAACAGGTTGAGAAGTTGTTTACGCTGGCCAGGCAAGATTATTAGTCATTATACATTGTGTGTTAAAATGATTTATTTTTCTTGGACTAACAAGTTGTTTTTTTTTTTTGTTTTAAAGTTGCACAGGGTATATTCATTTTTAGATTACATAATGGGAGGATGTCAGATTCACTTCACGGTAGGTCATTATGTTTTTAAAACCACTGATTCTGAGAGTTCATGTTTATCTGCCCTTGAAGATGAATGCTTGATGTTACTTAAATTGTTGACAGTGAATATCATTTATAGGTTTGCCACAAGTTTAAAGGTGTAATGTTAATTTTCGAAATCCAAGTTAAGGGTGAATGGTTGCAAAACTGTGAAATATTTGCACTTTATTTTTGTTGTCGTTATGGCTACGTGATGAAGAAAGATATCATTTATCTGAAACGTCCACAAAGAGGAAGCAGTTTGCACTAATTACGAGTTTGCTTTTGTATTATTAATTAATTAATTTTGATGTAAGGTGAGGAGCAACTCATAACTGCAAAAAGGCCTTTGTTGCCTTGGGTTTTTTCAATAGTGAAAGATGACTATTAAAAACCTTGGCATTTCATTCCCACCTCTTAAATATTACTTTCGTCAATCAATGCCATGTGACTAATACTGTTGGGTAGGAACTTCTCGGAATTTGATCCAGTGAAACTAAAGAAACAACAGTAAGTTTCTGGAAACAAGATACAAGCTGATCGTTGAGGAGGTGTCCATTCCACGTATCTGTTTCCCTACTCTTTGTTTTGTAGTAGCATTAATGAATTTGGAAGATATTGTTGAAAAAAACCTTGGCATGTTCCTGTAGTCCATTTTGTAGATGGTTAACACTGATCGTGGTGGAGGCAATGAATGTTCAGATGGTGGAAGAAGTTCTTTGACTTTTAGTTTTGCTTTGGTTTAGAGATATAGCGTGGAAACGGGTACCTCAGCACACTGGGTCTGCACCGACCCCTGTATTTTAACATTACCAGGATTAACATTAACATTAACATCACGAGAATTCGTGAACAACTCGGGAAAGTGGGACATGCCCCTAACTTGGACTTTCTTTTGTTAGAGCTATGCAATCCTTGACCAATAAGTCTGAATTGCCACTTTCATTTCACTGCACATCACGTATGTGTATGTGACAAATAAACTTGACTTGACTTGACTTACCCTACACACACAAGGGACAATTGTACATTTTATACCAAACCAATTAACCCACAAACCTGTACATCTGGAGTGTGGGAGGAGACTGAAGATCTCGGAGAAAATCCACGCAGGTTACAGGGAGAATGTAGAAACTCCATACAGACAAGCACCCATAGTCAGGATCGAACCCGGGTCTCTGGCGCTGTAAGGCAGTAACCCTACTGCTATACTGCTATGCCTTGCATGACATTGGACATCTTAAGTATCGTTGAAGTTTCACTCTTGCAAGACTAGTGGAGAGTGTTCCATCACATTGCACCTTCTATGTGGCAGAAAAGCATCCTTCCGACTTTTGTTACTCGTGGACATTTTTCATCAGGCTGGAAAAAACGTCCCGACTTGCCTGATGCCCGGAGTACCTACGGCAGGCATAACGAGCCGCTACGATATATCTACGGACTCCTACGGCCTCCTACAGACCCGTTACGAACATTCTGCGAGTTTGAATCAAGGGGAAAACTCGGGAGAATTCATGAACAACTTGGGAAAGTGGGACAGGCCCTTAACTTGGACTTTCTTTTGCTAGAGCTATGCAATCCTTGACCAATAAGTCTGAATTTATAATGGTGTGAAAATGCACAAGTTATTTGGTGCGTGAGGAACTCTTATAACAATGTCCAGGGATCCAGAGTCTTTGGCTACAACCTTAACCACATTCCATTGTGACAGGCATGTCCATAGCAGTCTTGATTCCCATTAACATCAATGTTTCTCGTACTGTTTTTTGCTTGGGTTACACTGGCAGTGAAATTCAGCACGTTGTAATGATGCTGTCAGTTTGGTACTTGGTAGATGGAATGACCTTTAGATTGGGACTTGGATCAACATGTTTCACTGGCATCCCAAACCTGATACAAGTGAAGCAGCTGGACAAACACATGCCAATAGATTTGCAAGAATCCAAATGGCAACTTTGAATGGGAACACATAATTCGCTCTTCTTTCAGTCCGTTCCAATTTTAATTTTACTCTTAGTTGTGTTTATTAAACTAACAATCTTGCATGGATCTGCAGAAGAAGATGGACAAAGTGTCGATGATTAATTTGAACAAATAATTTTCTGGCTATAATTCTTCTGACTATCTCTTTCTGCTGAAATATTCATCATGAAATTCAAATTCATCTGGAACAGGTGGTATTACTGAAAATATTTTAGATAGGCTCGATAAGACCATAAGATATAGGAGCAGAATTAGGCCATTCAGCCCATCGAGTCTACTCCACAATTCAATCATGGCTGATTTAGTGTCCCCTCTCAACACCATTCTCCTGCCTTCTCCCCATAACTTTAGATGCCCTTTCTCATCAAGAACCCATCAATCTCCAGTTTTAAAAAATACCCAATCAATTGATTTCCGCAGCCATTTGTGGCAGATTCACCACCCTCTGACTAAAGAAATTCCTCCTCATCTCCTTCCTAAAGGTATTGTATTGTATTTTAATGACCACACAGCCAGGCTGGTGGAATTTGTTATCTGTACAGCTCGGTACAGGTTCCAACATTTCATCAAACATTAAACATATAGCATAGATATACATAAAAACAGATGCATTACATAATACATAAGGGCCAAGCTTATTCTTATTTGCGGCAGTGCGGAAGACTGTTTTCAGGCAATTGTCCTGTAGCCCTCAGTACTGAAAAAGGGTGAGTAGGATCAGAGATGATCTTGCGGGCTCTGTGTAATGTCCGTTTGTGGTAAAGTGATTCAAGGGATGGTAGGGGTAAGCCAATAATTTTAGATGCTCTGTTGATGATGCGCTGTAATTTCTTCCGGGAGAGTGAGTCGAGATGGTATGTCCTTTTGTTTTGAGGATGTGCCCTCTGGTTCTAGGCTGGAAACATCTCTATTACTGCAAACATCTTCTCCACATCCACTCTATCCAGGCCTTTCATTATCTGGTAGGTTTCAATTAGATCCCCCTCATTCTTCTTAACTCCAGCGAGTACAGGCCCAGGGTCTTCAAACACTCCTCATACATTAATCCAATCATCTCCAGGATCATTCGCGTAAATTTCCTCTGGACCCTCTCCAAAACCAGCACATCCCTCCTCAGATATGGGGCCCACAATTTGCCAAATGTGGCCTCACCAGCACTTTATAAAGCCTCAGCATTACATCCCTTATTTTTATATTCTAGTCCACCCGAAATGAATGCTAGCATTGCATTTGCCTTCCCTAAACCCCTGTCCCACTTTCACAACCTAATTGGCGACCTCTGCCGAGTTTGCCCTTGCAGCATGGTCGCAGGAGGTCTTCGTAACTCTTCCTCATGCTCGTGAGTGGTCTCAAGTAAGTCGCAGCGTTTTTTTCCAGCCTGATAAAAAATGTCCAAGAGTAAAAGAAAAAGGCTGGCATGGAAAAAATTGACACTTTTCACTCGTAGGTAGGTTGTAGTAGGTGTGATGGTAGTTGTAGGTTGGTAACTGGTCCAAGAAACAAATGCAAACATGACATCATTTTATCATGTGATAATTTTCCACACGTAGCTAGTCGTAGTTGGTGTTAGGTGTGGAAGACTGAGGTCGAGGGGGGTCGTAGGAGGCCGTAGACATAGCCTTAGGAGGTCGTAGACATCGTCGTAGGATGTTGTAGGAGATCTTTTACTTCGGCGAGTCAACACGACCTTGACATTTTTTTCAACTCGTCTAAACTCATGGATTAGGTCGTCCAAGTGGGACAGGCCCTTTACTGTCAACTCAAACTGCAAATTAACCAGCACTCTCAAGTCCCTTTGCACCTCTGGTTTCTGAATCCTTTCCCCATTGAGAAAGTAGTCCACATCTATATTCCTTCTAGCAAACTGCATGACCACCATATACTTTGCTACACTCTATTTTCTGCTTTCCTGCCCACACTCCTAACCTGTCCAAATCCTTCTGCAGACTCCGTGTTTCCTCAACACTGCTTGCCCCTCCATCTATATTCGTATCATCGGCAAACTTGAACTCAGAGCCATCAATTCCATCGTGCAGACCATCAACAGAAAATATGAAGAGTAGCGGTCCCAACTCTGACCCCTGCGGAACACCACTGGTCATCGGCAGCCAACCAGGAAAGGCCCCTTTATTCCCACCGTTTGCCTTCGTCCAGTCAACCAATCTTCTACCCATGCCATGGGCTATCTTGTTTAGCAGCTTCACCTGCGGCACCTTATCAAGGGCCTTCTGAAAACCCAAGTATACAGCATCTACTGACTCTCCTTTGTCTATCCTGCTTGTCACCTCCTCAAAAAACTCCCACAGATTTGACAGGCAAGATCTCCCCTTAACAAAACCATGCTGACTTCAACCTATTTGATCATGTGCTTTCAAATACCCCAAAATCTCATCCTTAAAAATAGACTTTATAGAAACATAGAAAATAAGTGCAGGAGTAGGCCATTCGGCCCTTCAAGCCTGCACCGCCATTCAATATGATCATGGCTGATCATCCAACTCAGTATCCTGTACCTGCCTTCTCTCCATACCCCCTGATACCTTTAGCCACAAGGGCCACATATAACTCCCTCTTAAATATAGCCAATGAACTGGCCTCAACTATCTTCTGTGGCAGAGAATTCCAGAGATTCACCACTCTCTGTGTGAATATTTTTTTTCCCATCTTGATCCTAAATGATTTCCCCCTTATCCTTAAACTGTGACCCCTTGTTCTGGACCCCTTATCAACCATAGAATTCGGATTAACTGGCCTATAATTTCCTTTCTTTCACCTTGCTCCAGTCTTGAAGAGTGGAGTTACATGTGTGGTATTCCAGTCCTCTGGAACTATTCCTGACTCTAGTGATCTAGTGGTTCTTGAAAGATCACTACTAATGACCCCACAATTTCAACAGCTGTCTCTTTGAGAACCCTGGGGTGTAGTTCATCAGGCCCAGGTGACTTATTCACCTTCAACCCATTCGATTACCCAAGCACCTTCTCCTCAGTAATAGTAACTACACTCACTTCTGCCCCCTGACTGGCTTGAATTTCTGGCATAATTGCTGGTGTCTTCCACTGCGAAGATTGATGTAAAAAACATATTCCATGCATCCACCATCTTTGTGTTCCCCATTACTATCTCTCCAGTGTCAATTTCCAGCAGTATAATGGACACTCGCCTCTCTTTTGCTCTTTATATATCCGAAAAAAACCTTTGGTAATCTTTTTTTTATAGTAGTGGCTAGCCTACCTTCATATTTCATCTTATCTCCTCCTATTGCTTCTTTTGCTGCCTTCAAATTTGTGTTTAAAAGCTTCCCAATCCTCTAGCTTCCCCCTAATCTTTGCCACGTTATATGCCTTCTCTTTTATATTTTTTATAATCTTATTTATATAGCACATTTTCAGTCAACTTGCATTGACCCCAAAGTGCTTCACATAATTACATTACATTTACACACAGGCAAAGGTGGGTGAAGTGTCTTGCCCCAAGGACACAACGACAGTATGCACTCCAAGCGGGATTCGAACCAGCTACCTTCCGGTCACCAGCCGAACACTTAGCCCATTGCGCCATCTGTCGTCCCACTTTGTCCCGTTTATGCCACATTGGACTTTCCTTGTCAGTCACATTGGCCTAAATCTCCCCTTGGAATGTTTCTTCTTCTTTGGGATGAAAAGATACTGCGTGTTCCAAATTACGCCCAGAAATTCCTGCCACTGTCGCCATTCCTGCTAAGGTCTATCGTCATTCCTGCTTCCTCATATCTCTGTAGTTATCTTTACTTAACAGTAATACTGATGCCTCAGATTTCAGCTTCTCCCTCTCAAACTGCAAATTGAATTCTATCCTATTATGAGCACTGCCTCCTAGGAATATCTAATCAAGTCTGGTTCATTGCACAACAACAAATCCAGAATTGCCTTTTCCCTAGTGGGCTCCACTCTAAGCTGCTCTAAGAAGCCATCTTGTAAACATTCTACAAATTCCTTCTCTTGGGATCCAGTACCAATCTGATTTTCCAAGTGGACTTGCATAATAAAATTCCCCATGACCACTGTTCTATTTTCTTTCTTCCATAACTTTTCTATCTCCTGCTGTAATTTGTACCTATTTGTGCTGCTATTCGGAGGCCTGGATGGAACACTCATCAGGGTCTTTTTACCCTTGCAGTTTCTTAACTCTAACCTCAAGGATTCTACATCTTCTGTTCCTACGTCGTTTCTTGCCCTGGATTTCATTCCTTCCCAACAGAGCCACCCCACCTCCTCTGCCCACCTACCTGTCTTTAGGATGTATATCCATGTATATTCAGCTCCCAGCTCTTACCCTCTTTCAGGCATGTCTCCCTGATGCCCACAACGTCGTACCTGCCAATATCTACCTGTGCTATGAACTAATGCACCTTGTTTAATATGCTACCGGTACCAGAAAATGCCTCTCCAGCCTGTCTGAATGATTACCGTCCGGTGGCCCTTACCTCGGTAGTCATGAAATGCTTTGAGAGGCTGGTGAAGAATCACATCTGCGCCTTCCTCCCTCGGAACATGGACCCGTTGCAGTTTGCATACCGTCCGAACAGGTCCACGGACGATGCGGTCTCCCAGGTCTTGCACACCGCTCTCTCCCATCTGGACAGCCAGAAGGGGGGCTACGTGAGGATGCTGTTCATAGACTACAGTTCAGCCTTCAACACGATAGTGCCCACCAGACTGGCCGGGATGCTAATGGAATTGGGGCTCAACACCCTCCCTGTGTGCCTGGGTCCTGGACTTTCTCCCCGCCAGGCCCCAGGTAGTCAAGATGGGAGGGAACCCATCTAAGTCCCTCACCCTGAGCACAGGATCGCCCCAGGGTTGCTTCTGTTTCAGCCCCCTTTTGACTCCCTGTACACACATGACTGTGTGGCTAGGTACTAGCTCAACTCAATAATTATTTTTGGTGTGATGACACTGTTTTTTGGCCTGATCTCAGACAACGACGAGTACTTTGTTGGAGGATGGTGGCTGATCTAGCACTCTGGTGCCAGGATAACAGCCTCCTCTTGAACATCAAAAAAAACTAAGGGAGCTGATCATGGACTTTAGGAGGGCATATCATCCGAGTTATCGTACACTCCATTGAGGATAAATGGGGCCTGTGGATAGGGTGAACTGTTTTAAATATCTGGGAGTCCACATCTCCGAGGATATGACATGGTATCACACTGCCTCAGCACTCGTGAGTAAGGCAAGGCTGGCGCCTTGCACACCTCAACAAATCCAGAAATTCAGAGTGTCTCCGAGGATCCTCCAGTGCTTCTGCGCAGCGGCGGTGGAAAGCATCTTGTCTACAACATTACCATCTGGTTTGGGATCCTCTGCCAATCTGACACGAAGTGGACTGCAGAGAGTAAAATGCCCCATGACCACTGCACAATGGGAATTTAGGGATTTTCACTTCCCCCCTGCAGGAACTATCTAACAGGAGGTGCAACTCCAGAGCAAATAAAATGCATGGGAGGCCCCTTGGAACCCTCATCACGGACTTTTCCCCTTGCTATGGTCAGGCAAACGCCTCCGTTGCCATGCAGTGAGAACGGAGAGGTTGAGAAGGAGTTTCTTCCCAGAGGCAATTCGGACTGTAAACGCCTTTCTCACCAGGGACTAACTCTACAGAACGTTTTTCCTTCTATTATTTATTATGTAAAAGAATATGTGTGTTATGATTGTGTTTATATTTTGTTTGGTTGTTGTTTGTTGTTTGTCTCTTTCACAAATGTCTCCCTGATGCATTGCCACTTTCATTTCACTGCACATATCGTACCTGTGCTATGTGACTAATAAACTTGACTTGACTTGACTACATGCATTTAGATATAACACCTTCAGCTCAGTATTCACCACCCTTCAAAATGGTTCCCATGTTGCCTAACGTTAGACTCCTTTCCTTTTGTAAACTTCCTGTCCTATTTCTCATTCTGGCGACTTTGGTAACCTTCCCTGTGCTCTCCTTCCCATTAACTAATCTGTACCTATCCCCGGCGCTCCTTGCCAAAGCATCTCGAGCCAAAGCCTCAGTTCTGCACTTGGCCACAACGGGACTTCACCCCCCCAACATGGCCATGCTCAACAGGCCGCTCCGTTACACCTTCCTTTCCTTTATTGCTCAATCTGTCTCTTCCTTAGCCAATCCGAAGCCTGCTCCTTTAAATTTCTTTCCGGTTCAATTTAAAAAAACGGTTCTTTTGTGGTATTTCCTGCCTCTTTTTAAATGTTGATTATTCGCCACCTCTCAAAATGGACGCACAAACTCTGCTCAATTTTTAAGGTAGAAAAATATCTCATTTCACCTCACAAACTCCTTTAGTTTCAGTACAATATTTACGGTGGCCCAGCGGTAGAGTTGCTGCCTTACAGCGAATGCTGCGCCAGACACCCGGGTTTGATCCTGACTATAGGTGCTGTCTGTACAGAGTTTGTACGTTCTCCCTGTGATCTGCGTAGGTTTCCTCCGAGATCTTTGGTTTCCTCCCACACTCCAAAGACATACAGGTTTGCAGGTTAATGGGCCTGGTAAATGTAAATATTGTCCCTACTAGGTGTAGGATAGTGTTAATGTGCGGGGTTTGCTGGTTGGCACGGAACTATTGGGCCGAAGGGCCTGTTTCCGTGCTGTTTATCTAAACTAAACTAAACAATGGGGATTAACTATCTTAGTTTAGTTTCTTTTAGTTTGGAGATACAGCGTGGAAACGGGCCCTATGGTCCACCAAGTCCGTGTTGACCAGCGATCCCTGCACACTAACACTAACACTACACACACTGGGGGAAAATCTCAATGTTGCCAAGCCAATCAACCTACAGACCTGTACGTCTTTGGAGTGTGGGTGAAAACACACTGATGACATATTCAGGAGCATCTATAGATGTATTTGTATCAATCAGAGCTCCCAGGGAAAACCCACACAGGACACAGGGAAAATGCGCAAACTCCGTCCAGACAGCACCTGTAGTGAGGATCGAACCGGGATCTCTGGTGCTGTAAAGCGGCAACTCTACTGCTGTGCCACCGTGCCACCCTACCTCTTGGACCAAGAGGAAAAGTAAGATGCTGCCTAGGGAAGCCATTATTCAAGCTGCGTGAGGAAGAGGCAGTCTATGCCTGGGTTACTTGGTCACTGGGATATGGAAGTGGGCCTTCCTTTGTTTAAACCATTACAGTGGAGATGGGCAGAGGCTGGGACCTCCAGAAGATCTCACTGGGGGATCTCCACTCTCTACGGCAGTCAGAGTTGTGAATAGTTCCAAACTTTATGCACTGTTAAGAGCAATGGGAGCACAAAGCGTTTATGTCTTGGAGACTTGTGCAAGGCAAATAAATCTGTAGTGTGTACTGCCATCAAATCACCCGTGCCAAATCGCCAGAATGATAGAATTTATGGGTCCAAGAACATGAATGCAACATAAATGGTTACAGAACTTGCAAAGTTTCGCAAGGATTTTGGATAATAATCTCTATTTCAAGGACAATGTGAAACAATAAATGAACAGAAATTTTCACTCAATTCATTATATTTCACTCAGTGATTATATTTGAAACTACTAATTCCTCCAATTGGATCCAAAGTGTGCTGTTATCTGCCAACATTTCAGTCTTTTTTTGCTCATTCACAATAATCAAAGATGAATTTAACAATGTGCGTCTCTTGGAGTATATACCACTGTGGGACTGGCACATCACATCACAGCCAGAATTAATCGACTAATACTGGCAGTGGTAAAGGAATGTGAGCTTGTGTTGGGTGAATGCATGCAATTACTATACAAGGACTGTGTTGGCCTGGTTTTCTCTTCGACAGTTTTATTCTCCACGATGTACCAGCAGCAGGTTTTGACCCCCTTGAAGCAGAAGACCGGGCGGGCACTATCAGTGCACCAGGAAGGCATCAGCTGAAGTGCCAAGAAAGCCATATTGAAGGATTTTCGCTGAATTATAATCCAGTTCCTGTCACAACACATTTCCAATCACACGGCAGCATCACATTAGAACCCCTAGTGTTTCCCTAAGATCACATTTCCTGTTTGTGTGTAACAGTGGGAGTACAGAGACTGGAGCAAATCATCCACTCTCCATAAAATCACCATGGGATCAGGTGCTGATTCACTGTGATGAGGCACCAACTACAGTGGCTTGCAAAAATATTCATACCCCTTGAACTTTTCCACATTTTGTCACGTTACAACCACAAACGTAAATGTATTTTATTGGGATTTTATGTGATAGACCAACACAAAGTGGCGCATAATTGTGAAGTGGAAGGAAAATTATACATGGTTTTCAAATTTTTTTACAAATAAAAAACTGAAAAGTGTGGCGTGCAAAAGTATTCAGCCCCCTTTACTCTGATACCCCTAAATAAAATCCAGTGCAACCAATTGCCTTCAGAAGTCACCAAATTAGTAAATAGAGTCCACTTGTGTGTAATCTAATCTCAGTATAAATACAGCTGTTCTGTGAAGGCCTCAGAGGTTTGTTAGAGAACATTAGTGAACAAACAGCATCATGAAGCCCAAGGAACACACCAGACAGGTCAGGGATAAAGTTGTGGAGAAGTTTAAAGCAGGGTTAGGTTATAAAAAAAATCCCAAGCTTTGAACATCTCACGGAGCACTGTTCAATCCATCATCCGAAAATGGAAAGAGTATGGCACAACTGCAAACCTACCGAGACATGGCCGTCCACCTAAACTGACATGCCGGGCAAGGAGAGCATTGATCAGAGAAGCAGCCAGGAGGTCCATGGTAACTCTGGAGGAGCTGCAGAGATCCACAGCTCAGGTGGGAGAATTTGACCACAGGACAACTATTAGTTGTGCATTCCACAAATCGGGCCTTTATGAAGAGTGGCAAGAAGAAAGCCATTGTTGAAAAAAAGCCATAAGAAGTCCCGTTTGCAGTTAGCCACAAGCCATGTGGGGGACACAGCAAACATGTGGAGGAAGGTGCTCTGGTCAGATGAGACCAAAATTGATGTTTTTGGCCTAAATGCAAAACGCTATGTGTGGTGGAAAACTAACACTGCACATCACCCTGAACACACCATCCCCACTGTGAAACATGGTGGTGGCAGCATCATGCTGTGGGGATGCTTTTCTTCAGCAGGGACAGGGAAGCTGGTCAGAGTTGATGGGAAGATGGATGGAGCCAAATACAGGGCAATCTTGGAAGAAAACCTGTTAGAGTCTGCAAAAGACTTGAGACTGGGGCGGAGGTTCACCTTCCAGCAGGACAACGACCCTAAACATACAGCCAGAGCTACAATGGAATGGTTTAGATCAAAGCATATTCATGTGTTAGAATGGCCCAGTCAATGTCCAGACCTAAATCCAATTGAGAATATCTGGCAAGACTTGAAAATTGCTGTTCACAGACGCTCTCCATCCAATCTGACTGAGCTTGAGCTATTTTGCAAAGAAGAATGTGCAAAAATTTCAGTCTCTAGATGTGCAAAGCTGGTAGAGACATACCCCAAAAGACTTGCAGCTGTAATTGCAGCGAAAGGTGGTTCTACAAAGTATTGACTCAGGGGGGCTGAATACTTTCGCACGCCACACTTTTCAGTTTTTTATTTGTAAAAAAATTTGAAAACCATGTATCATTTTCCTTCCACTTCACAATTATGCGCCACTTTGTGTTGGTCTATCACATAAAATCCCAATAAAATACATTTACGTTTGTGGTTGTAACGTGACGAAATGTGGAACAGTTCAAGGGGTATGAATCCTTTTGCAAGCCACTGCAGCTCCTCTCAAGTATTGCTACTTCCTCCAAATGCTGACAAAGTATGACCCATGCTTACAGTCCAAATTCTACTGTGGAGGCCAAGTCTATGGATATTTTTAAGGCAGAGATAGATAGATGCTTGATTAGTGCGGGCATCAGGGGTTATGGGGAGAAGGCAGGAAGGAGAATGGGGTTAAGTGGGAGAGATAGATCAGGCATGATTGAGTGGCGGAGTCGACAATGGGCTGAATGGTCTAATTCTGTTAATCACTTATGAACTTATGAGTCCTCTTCCCTTTGACATGTCACCTGGCAGATATAAATCAGTAGCGGTAGTTAATGAGAGCAGGTCAAAGACTGTGAAGATTTCTACCAGCACCCACAGGTTGGTTGGTTGATGCAAAACTCCAGTCACTCCCATCTGTCTGGTGGATGACATGTCACGTAGAAAAAAAGGAAATCTTCGGGGATTTAATACCTTAAATGACAAATTACAGAGATCAGCCACGATTGAATGGCGGAGTAGACTCGATGGGCCGAATGGCCTAACTCAACTCCTTTAATTTAGGAACTTAATCAGAAAATGTTAATCAGAACAGTGCTTTTATCAATTATGTGCAATCTGTTAATAATTCTCAAAGCTCTTTCAATCGTAGACTATAATTTCTGTGGATGTATGTATCAGTTTGCTCTTCATGTCCTAGATTTCTGCTGCATTGTATGTGCAATGGTGCTTTTAATTCTGACATATCTTATGCGCTGTTATTTAGAAGATTGTGCATCAGAATGAGCTTCTAGAGAAATGTAGAATTCGGAGCCTGGTGCTGCTAATTATGAATTACCACCTTCTATTTTAGGTAGCCATTGACTTCACAGCTTCGAATGGAGACCCACGAAACAGCTGTTCCTTGCATTACATCAATCCCTATCAGCCCAACGAGTATCTGAAAGCACTTATCTCTGTGGGTGAGATCTGTCAAGACTACGACAGGTACTATTAACCATCCTCACAGTCTAGTACCCGTTAGTTGTAATGTTACGCTTTTGTCTGTGCAGTTCTCGGATGATAAATGCATTTCAATTTGAATTTGCTGTAAAGCGTCAAACCTTACATTGCTGCTTGGTTCCAATTCGCTTTCAGTGTAGTTTATTGTTACGTGTACCGAGGTACAGTGAAAAGCTTTTGTTGCGTGCTAAACAGCCAACGGAAAGACAATACATGATTATAATCGAGCCATTAACTCTGCACCTTCTTATAAAACTCCAAAGGAACTTTGTATGTTTCAATGAGCTTGTGTCTCATTGTTCTGAACTCCCAGAAATGGTCATTATTGCGATTACTCCAAATAATAACAGCGAGCCAAATAATAACAGAAAGACTATACATGATTATAATCGAGCCATGATTACAATCAAAATGTTTATTTTGTGTCAATTTTGCATTGCTGTCAATAGAAATCCTCGGGCACATGAAAGGATAGGAAAATAAACCTTCAGTGGAAGAAGAGAATTTACCAAACCCTAACTATTTTTAACAGAGGAATTATAGACCTCTCCCGGGTGTCATTTGCGTTCATATCAGGCAAATAATAATTCTGAAGAAATTTGACTACTTTTTTTTTGTTGCTTTTACACAATCAAGAATTGTAGTTGGCACTCCTTGGTCTATGTCCTGTGAAATAAGGCTGTGCAAAACCCAAAGATAGACACAAAATGCTGGTGTAACTTAGTGGGTCAGGGAGAATCTCTGGAGAAAATGGATAGGTGATATTTCTGGTCGGGACCCTTCCTTCTGACTAATGCTTATTATTATTATTATTATTATTATTATTATTATTATTTGCTAAAAACAGTCCATGAATGCTTTAAGGTTTAAGCAAATGACTTCTGGGATTGTTAAATACCATTTCTTTTAACTGTAAAAAAAAAAGCTTGTGGCATCTGTCAGGATCACAGTTTTCCTCAAAAATGCATGACCAATACAGATCCTGCATGCTCCGTCCAGCATCCACATAAAATGCTGGAGTAATGGACCTGTCCCACTTGGGTGACTTTTTAGGTGACTGCAGGAGACTATGCAGTCGCCACATGGTTGCCACATATTCGCAGGTGGTTGCCGGGGAGTCGCCTTCATGGTCGTGAGGAGTTCCCGCATTCTGGGAACTAGTCGCGGCCTCATTGTGTTCGCCGCAAATTTTTCAACATGTTGGAAAAATTAGCGGCGACCAGAATTAAGCCGCCATGGAGAGTAGCGAGAATTCTCGTGCCATAGGTGGGTCGCCAGGAGGTCCAAGGTTCTCGTAGGTTGTAGCCGGTGCTGACTGGTGAATTTCATTGGCTCATTGGGGAAAAAACGTAAGCAGTAGTTTTCAGAACCAAGGATAACCGACTGGTAAGCTCCACAGCCGTGTATCTCTGGCTTCTCAAACGTTGTCTCCCCCCCCTCTCCCCCCCCTCTTTTAAAGGACTTACGTGACCCTTCTCTTACACCGTGCTTTCACCATCTTAATTACTGCGCCAACCTTCCTGTTCATCGCGGTGTGTGTCTGTGTCACATTGGCTTTGCACCGTGTGAATTTCACTCAGACAGAGCTCCCCCCGCTTGCCCTGTCCCCGCCTGCATAACGGGCTGGTGAAGGAAGCGATGTGTGTGTGTGTGCGTTCCACTCCGACAGTCACCGGCAGTTGCCTGAAAAATCGCCGAAGTGGGACAAGCCCATTAGTCTATGTCCTGTGAAATAAGGCTGTGCAAAAATCAAAGATAGACACAAAATGCTGGTAACTTAGTGGGTCAGGCAGAATCCCTGGAGAAAATGGATATTTCTGGTTGGCACCCCACTTCAGACTAATGCTTATTATTATTATTATTATTATTATTATTATTATTATTATTGAATGCTTATGCTGCTTGCAGAGGGTTTCGTTGCTTGTTTCCTTAGTCAAATTCACTTATTTTAAATGGAGCGACATCAATTAAAATAAACAATGCTCCTTTGAGCAAATGACTTCTGGAATTGCTAAATACCGTTCCTTTTAACTTTGTAAAACAAAAAGCTTGTGGCATCTGTTCGGATCCCAATTTCCCTCATTAATGCATGACCACACAGATCCTGCATGCTCAGTCTAGCATCCACTTAAGATATAAAATGCTGGAGTAACTCAGTGGATCAGACAACATCTGTGGAGAAAAGGAATAGGTGACACTTTGGGTTGAAACCTGAACCTTTTCACACCTCTAGTTATTCTCTCCCCTGACTCTGAAGAAAGATCTCAACCCGAAACCTTATCTCTTCCTCCTCTCCAGAGATGCTGCCTGACCCACTGAGTTACTCCAGCTTTTTGTACCTTTCTTTGGTGTAAACCAGCATCTGCAGTTCCTTCCAACACCTCCACTTTAGATAATTTGTAATTCATTGGAATTGATAAGAACACAAGTTAATTGCAACTACTCTGAAGATTTTACGAAAACCTTACCAAGATTTGATTAAGACTGCTTCACAGATATTTGAAGGCTTTGATCAAATGATGATAGAATCAACACCCTGTGTCTGTGAATGGAGTCATAGTGTGAAGTATATCAATCATCATTCACAGGTTGCGCACACAATTGGACAGATGTAAGCAACATAGTAGAGGGGGAATGTGTGGCTATGACGTTGAAAGGGGCTGGAATATTTAAACATATCCCATATTAGACGATAACAATCATGAATAAACCAGTTTTAAAATGCATTAAACCTACTGCCTTAACTTTATGATGAGCCAATAGTATTAAAACATCAAAGAGTCACAAAAATTGTGGGTTCAGGGCTCACATGATCTAAGGACCCTTGTTCTTCATCATTTCTTGGGGCCAATAATGACGCTTCCATTTTAGTTCCGTGGGTTCTGGGATGGTTGATGAAGCCAATCTTCCATCTACAGACTTTGCAATAGAGCAGCGGGATATGCTCGAAGGGGGTGGAGGTTGGCCAGTTTGGAGTCCTGAGGAAGGGTCTCGGGGTCTTCAGTTCCATCTAGGATGCTCTTTCCTCAAGTACCAGGAAAACCTGGTCGTAAATGCAGTGAAAAAACTTTGCTTGCATGCTAGCCAGTCATTTCTCACTATACATGAGTACAATCAAACCATACACAAGTCCAATTGGTAGTTTAGTTTGGTTTAGAAATACAGCGTAGTCCATGCCGATCAGCAATCCCCACACACTTACAGTATCCTACATACATTAGGTACAATTTACAATTTTAACAAGCTAATTAAACTGCAAACATGGATGTCTTTGGAGTGTGGGAAGAAACCGGACCACACAGGTCAGAGGGAGAACATACAAACTCTGTACAGACAGCACCCGTAGTCAGGATCTCAGGCGCTGTGCTGCCGAGATGGTGCAAAGAGAAAAATACCAGAATGCAAAATATAATATTACAGTTTTATAGTGTTACAGCTGCTTAGAAAGTGCAGATTTTAAAAAAGTACAAGGGCAACAGTGAAGTAGGTTGGGAGATCAGGGCCATTGAGAATACCAGTGAGGTTGAGAATACCATTGAGTTGGCTGCTAACCTGGCCGGATGCTGTTCCTGAAACTCATACTACCTGCTAGTTGACCCAAGAGAGGATACTAACATTTGTTTGCTTATCCTGCCAGTTGATTCGGTGGGTCTTGTGGAGACAGCATTTGTTGTATCTCTTCAGTAATGAGCGGTGTTTGCTGGAGGTGTTCTGTGTTACTACTGGGAAGACAATGGGATTTGCTATAGGAAGGAATTGCAGATGCTGGTATAAGCCGAAGATAGACACAAAATGCTGGAGTAACTCAGCGGGACAGGCAGTGTCTCTGGATAGAAGGAATGGATGATGTTTCAGGTTTTGTGTTGGATAAATATCTTGCTTTTCAAACATCATTTTCCTCAGATAGCCAAAGGCTGTGTGTAATATGGAAAGTGGTCCATGTTTTCCAATTCACATTTTGGATCTTTATTGTCAGAACACTGTAATACTATATTCTGCATTCTGGTAGTGCTGTACAGTGGAGGTGACATGGTAAGCTGCTAGAGGATGCTTTTTACACATATTTAGTGCAAAGCAAGAATGATCATCTTACTGTATCAACATACGGTCTGCTGGAGATCTCGGCCAAGTCGAGCAGCTGAGATGGACAGTTGGTGTTTTGGGTCTTCTGGCTGAAGGTTCCCGACCTAAAACGTAGACTGTCCATATATCCCACCACAAATGCCGCTCGACCCACTGAGTATCTCCAGCAGATTGTGTGTGCTCCAGATTTAAGCATCTGCAGTCTCTTGTATTTCCATCTGCCCACTGAAGCTCGATGCCGCTGTTCTGGAGTGGAGGTGGTTTCCCATTCATCCTTTAGGTTAGCTTCATTCTAGTGTGAAGCTTGTAGAACATGAGCAAGGTTGCAGTCTTCCTCGTCTTCTTGCGAATGAAACATAAACCAAAGGAAGTTAGATCTCAAGCCGGGTGTTGAGCAGCCAGGTTATTGTCTCTGCGTCAATGTCTGCCAGGCCCTGAGCTCCATTTGGTGGGTGGTAGAGCGGGCACTCAGAGATGACATGGTCGGCTGTCTGATGTCCTGCTCCGCATTCACAAGTGGAGCCCCCATCTCCACATGCTGGCATTGAAATGTCCAACTCCAGTACGGTGTCTGCTGAGCTTCACCCATGCTCCTGTGGGGAGGTCAGACGCTGGACAGCTTTTATCTGGTGTAGCTGTGATGCAGCTGTGTAATGGAGATGAGGTTGCCTTCCACTCCTGTGACCACAGGTTGCAGTGAGAAACATAGAAATTAGGTGCAGGAGTAGGCCATTCGGCCTTTCGAGCCTGCACCGCCCTTCAATATGATCATGGCTGATCATCCAACTCAGTATCCCGTACCTGCCTTCTCCCCATACCCCCTGATCCCCTTAGCCACAAGGGCACCATCTAACTCCCTCTTAAATATAGCCAATGAACTGGCCTCGACTACCCTCTGCAGCAGAGAGTTCCAGAGATTCACCACTTTCTGTGTGAAAAAAGTTCTTCTCATCTCAGTTTTAAAGGATTTCCCCCTTATCCTTAAGGTGTGACCCCTTGTCCTGGACTTCCCTAACATCGGGAACAATCTTCCTGCATCTAGCCTGTCCAACCCCTTAAGAATTTTGTAAGTTTCTATAAGATCCCCTCTCAGTCTCCTAAATTCTAGAGAGTATAAACCAAGTCTATCCAGTCTTTCTTCATAAGACAGTCCTGACATCCCAGGAATCATTCTGGTGAACCGTCCCTGCACTCCCTCTATGGCAATAATGTCCTTCCTCAGATTTGGAGACCTGAACTGTATGCAATACTCCAGGTGTGGTCTCACCAAGACCCCGTACAACTGCAGTAGAACCTCCCTGCTCCTATACTCAAATCCTTTTGCTATGAAAGATTGAGAGAAGTGTTTTGGGTGATGGCGTAGACTTGCACTTTCACACAGACTTCCCCTGACAGTGTGTCCGTTGTGATCCCAATGGAGAAAACACGTCTTTGTGTTCCATCACGTGGCTGAGACAAATTTGTTGAAACAGCCATATTTAAGGATGTCCCATAGAATCAAAGTGTTTTTGTGAGGTCAGGAAAGACAGTACAGTCGTTGTTGTTCCCTACATTACTCTTAGAGTTGTCTTTCTGAGTAGATTGTGTCTATGATGCATCCAGATGGTAGAATATAGAGCACTGAAAAATATAGCACAGTAGCAGACCTGACAGCCTGCCTTATGTCTTAGCTGAAAATATGATGCCAAGATAAACTAATCTCATCTGCCTGCATGTGATCCACATCCCTCCATTCCCTGCTTATCCATCTGCCTATCTAAAAGCCGCTATCCTAATTACTTGCAACACCGTCCCTGACACCACACTCCGGGCACCCAAGCCACACCCACGTCTTTGACATTTCCACCTCAGTGGGGGGTTCTGACTGTCTAGCCTATCTTGGCCTCTCATCATTTTATATACTCATTATAGAAGTCTCCCCTCAACTTCCAGCATTCCAGAGAAAACTGTCCAAGTTTGTCTACCTTCCCTTGCAGGTAATATTTCCTAATTCAGGCAGCATTCTGGTAAACCTCTTCTGCACCCTCTCCAAAGCCTCCACACCCTTCCTGTAATGGGGCAACCAGATCTGCATGCAATGCAACCCGATCAAAGTCATGACTTCCTGACTCTTATACTTAATGTGTAGGAAGCAACTGCAGATGCTGGTTTAAACCGAAGATAGACACAAAAAGCTGGTGTAACTCAGCGTGACAGGCAGCATCACTAGAGAGAAGGAATGGGTGACATTTCAGGTTGAGACTGATTCCTCACCCATTCCTTCTCATACTTGATGTCCCGATCAATGAATCTGAGCTTACCAGTCACGGCATATAATCCTCCAACATTTTCGCCTCCTCCAACGGGATTCCACTACTGCCACATCTTCCCATTGACACTCCTTTCTGCTTTCTGCAGAGACCGTTCCCTGGTCAACTCGTCCCTTCCCACCCAAACCACCCCCTCCCCATGTACTTTCCCCTGCAACCGTATTAGATACAACACCTGTCCCTTTACCGCATCCCTTGACTCCATCCAAGGACCACAGCAGTCTTTCCAGGTGAGGCAGAGGCTCACTTGCACCTCCTCCAACCTCATCCACTGTATTCACTGTTCCGGCTGTCAACTCCTGTACATTGGCGAGACCAGGCGCAGGCTCGGCGAGACCAAGCGCAGACTTGGCGATCGTTTCGCTGAACACCTCTGCTCAGTCCGCCTTAACCTACCTGATCTCCTGGTTGCTCAGCGTTTTAACTCCCCCTCCCATTCCCAATCTGACCTTTCTGGCCTGGGCCTTCTCCACATCAGAGTGAGGCCCAGCGCAAATTGGAGGAACAGCACCTCATATTTCTCTTGGGCAGCTTACACCCCAGCGGTATGAACATTGACTTCTCCAACTTCAAATATCCCTAGTTTTCCCTCTCTCTCCACCCCCTTCCCCTTCCCAGTTCTCCCACCAGTCTCACTGTCCCCGCCTGCATTCTATCTCTGTCTCGCCCTCTCCCCCGACATCAGTCAGAAGAAGGGTATCGACCTGAAATGTCACCCAGTCCTTCTCTCCGGAGATGCTGCCTGTCCCGCTGAGTTACTCCAGTATTTTGTGGCTACCATCGATTTAAACCAGCCTCTGCAGTTGTTCCCTACACCTTCATATCCATTCCATCTGTTTGTATTCCAAGTTATGGTCTTGGATTCCAAGATCCCCTCGCTCAACAATGCTGTTAAGGGACTTGTCATTAACCAAATGCCTTCTCCTTACATTTGACCTCCCTAAGTACAACAGATTAAATTCCATAACTCCCAAGTAGGTAAACATTTGGAAAAAAAAATCTTGGAAATGGGTCTTATGATCACGTGGGAAGCCAGGGAATGGTGGGAGAGAATCAGCATGGTTTTGTGCGTAGGAAACTGCCTCACAAATCCAATTAAATTTTCTGAGGTGATTACTAATAAAATTGATGACATGGGTTTTGGTAAGTTACAGTATAGTCGGATGGCGCAGAAAGTTAGAACACATGCGATCCAAGATGTCATGGATTGGTGATAGGAAGCAGGGGTACTGGTGGAGGGTTGTTTTCCTGGCAAAGTCTGTAGCCACTGGTGTACCACTGGGATTGGTGCAGGCAACTGTGCTGTTTGTCACACGTCTTGGATGAGAATGCCTGTCGTCTGACGACACAAAGATTGGTGGTTGCCTAGGAATATATAGATCAGCTGGCAAGTATCAGTTAGGCTGGCTATCCTCATTATCACCATCATCATAATTGCTTTATTAGCCAAGTATGTTTTGCAACACACGAGGAATTTGATTTGTCGTTACAGTCATACCAATAAAAAGCAACAAAACACACAAAATACATTTTAGCATAAACATCCACCACAGTGACTCCTCCACATTCTTCACTGTGATGGAAGGCGAAATAAAGTTCAATCTCTACCCTTCCTTGTTCTCCCGCGGTCGGAGGCCTCGAGCCCTCTGTTCACGGGACAATCTTGACTCCCGTAGCCGGCGGCATTTGGGCCCTCCTTGTCGGGGCGATCAAGCACCTGCATCGGGAGGGGGTGGGGAATCTCAGCTCCCCCGCGCCAGCGATCTACCCCGGGCCAGCGCTGGTCGAAACCACCTGCGACTGGAGCTTCCCGACATCAGCCTCTATCCAAGCTCCTTAATGGTGAATCTGCAGGTTGTAGCATCGACCCCAGGCAAGGGAGCGCAGGCTCTGATGGTAGGTCCACAGCCCCGCAGTGGGGCTCAAAGTCAGTCTAGAGCAAGGCCGCCAGCTCCATAATGTTAGGCCGCAGAGCGACCGGAGATACGATCTGGGGGTGGAGTTGGATTAATTGGAGGTGGTCTCAAGGGGAGGATGCTCTTCAAACTGTGGAGCATCTTGGACAATACAGCTCACCCCCTCCGTGACATACTGGTCAACCTGAGGAGCACCTTCAGCAACAAACTGGTTCCACCAAGATGCAGCACAGAACATAACAGGAGATCCTTTTTTCCCCTGTTGCTATCAAACTGTACAACTCCTCCCCTTCTGTCATGGGGTAGACCGACTCCAACCCGTCTCCCCCTCCGCAATCTTCAGAAATGTCAGAGGTTACAGGGAGAAGGCAGGAGAATGGGTTTGGGAGGGAGAGATAGATCAGCAATGATTGAATGGCAGTAGACTTGATGGGCCGAATGACCTAATTCTGCTCCTATAACTTATGATCTTATGATCTTTGCACATCCCCAAACCAGGACTTTCCACTTACCACTTTAATTTCATGTTTCATTTATCTTGTGTTTAATGACTGATGGTGGACCAATTTACTTCCTGGGATAGATCGTATCATATCGTAAGTTGGGCAGAGCGGTGGAGGTGGAATTTAATCCAGATAATGTTGACGTACATCTAATATTGGCTGGATAGAGACTATAAAGGGGAGGGACCTGAGAGCCACTGATGTACAGAGAGACCTTTGTGTACCAGTTCCCAGTTCCCTGAAAATGGTGATACAGGTTGATTGGGTAATGAAGAAAACGTTTAGCAGGGGGTGTTAAGTATATGTGTTGGGACTTCATGTTGCAGCTGTTAAGACACTACTTGGGCCAGACTTGAAATATTGTCTTCAGTTTAGGTCACCGCACTACAGAAAGGATGTCAGAGCACTGGAGTGCAGAAATGATCAACCACAATGCTACTTGAAATGGGGAGCAAGAGTTAAGAGGAGAATGGGTTTACAGAGATTTATAAAATTACTAGACTTGGTGGGACCCATTGGGTCCCATGTTCACACGGGAGGGTTGGTCCCCCAATGCAATATTCCACCTCTCCACCAATTCCAATATTGGTGGCCGGGGGGGGTGCTAGAATGGGTGTAGTGGGCCAAAGGGACTGATTTCCAGAGGGCTAGTATGGGCATTGTGGGCCGAATGAATGATTGGGCTGTCAGCTCAGTCACTCATGGCTGGTGGGCTGGCAGTTCACTTACAGCTATTCCTTGAAATTGCATTTCAAGCAGAGTGTAGGCCACCAAATTCAATTTCATAGCATTGTGTTCAAGAAGGAACTGCAGATGCTGGAAGATCGAAGGTACACAAAAATATTGGAGAAACTCAGCGGGTGCAGCAGCATCTATGGAGCGAAGGAAATAGGCGACGTTTCGGGCCAAAACCCTTCTTCAGACTGATGGGGGGTGGGGGGCAGAAGAAAGGAAAAAGGGAGGAGGAGGAGCCGGAGGGCGGGGGGATGGGAGGAGACAGCTCGAGGGTTAAGGAAGGGGAGGAGACAGCAAAGGCTAGCAAAATTGGGAGAAGTCAATGTTCATGCCAACCGGACGCAAGAAACCCAGGCGGAATATGAGGTGCTGTTCCTCCAATTTCCGGTGTTGCTCACTCTGGCAATGGAGGACCCAGGACAGAGAGGTCGGACTGGGAATGGGAGGGGGAGTTGGAGTGCTGAGCCACCGGGAGTTCAGGTAGGTTATTGCGGACTGAGTGGAGGTGTTCGGCGAAACGATCGCCCAACCTCCGCTTAGTCTCCCCGATGTAAATCAGCTGACATCTAGAGCAGCGGATGCAGTAGATGAGGTTGGAGGAGATACAGGTGAACCTTTGTCGCACCTGGAACGATTGCTTGGGTCCTTGAATGGAGTCGAGGGGGGGAGGTGAAGGGACAGGTGTTGCATTTCTTGCGGTTGTAACGGAAAGTGCCCGGGGAGGGGGTGGTACGGGAGGGAAGGGAAGAATTGACAAGGGAGTTATGGAGGGAGCGGTCTTTGCGGAAGGCAGACATAGGGGGAGATGGGAAGATGTGGCGAGTGGTGGGGTCACGTTGGAGGTGGCGGAAATGGCGGAGGATTATTTGTTGTATTTGCCGGCTGGTGGGTGAAAGGTGAGGACTAGGGGGACTCTGCCCTTGTTGCGAGTGCGGGGATGGGGAGAGAGAGAGCAGTGTTGCGGGGTATGGATGAGACCCTGGTGCCAGCCTCATCTATGGTGGCGGAGGGGAAGAACGAGGACTTTTCCGATGCCCTGGTGTGCAACGTCTCATCCTGGGAGCAGATGCGGCGTAGGCGGAGGAATTGGGAGTTGGGGATGGAGTCTTTACAGGGGGCAGGGTGGGAAGACGTGTAGTCCAGATAGCCATGTGAGTCAGTTGGTTTATAGTGTATGTCGGTCAGAAGTCTCTCCCCTGCTATGGAGATGGTGAGGTCAAGGAATGGTAGGGAAGTGTCAGAAATGGTCCAGTTGTGTTGGAGTGCCGGATGGAAGTTTGTGGTGAAGTGGATGAAGTCAGTCAGTTGTGTGTGGGTGCAGGAGGTGGCCCCAAAGCAGTCGTCAATGTAACGGAGGTAGAGGTCGGGGATGGGGCCCTGGTACGTATTGAACAAGGAT
Organism: Leucoraja erinaceus; assembly: GCF_028641065.1. NCBI lineage: Eukaryota > Metazoa > Chordata > Chondrichthyes > Rajiformes > Rajidae > Leucoraja > Leucoraja erinaceus. The sequence goes on from NC_073393.1 coordinate 39,970,623, forward strand.
TGTTCAACGTACCCGACAAAGAGGCAGGCGTAGCTGGGGCCCATGCATGTGCCCATAGCTACACCTTGTGTTTGGAGGAAATGGGAGGAGTCAAACGTAAAGTTGTTGAGGGTGAGGACCAACTCCGCTAGGCGGAGGAAAGTGTCAGTGGCTGGGTATAGGTTGCTCCTCTGGTCGAGGAAGAACCGGAGGGCTTTGAGGCCATCCTGGTGGGGGATGGAGGTGTAGAGTGACTGGACATCCATGGTGAAGATGAGGGGGTGAGGGCCTAGAGAGTGGAATGTGCGGAGGCAGCGGAGAGTGTCTGAGGTGTCTAGAACATAGGTGGGAATGGATTTGACCAAGGGGGATAGTATGGAGTCAAGGTATGTGGAGATGAGTTCGGTGGGGCACGAACAGGCAGAGACAATGGTTCTGCCGGGAGAACCGGGTTTGTGGATTTTGGGGAGAAGGTAAAAACGGGCCGTGCGGGGCTGGGGAACGATGAGGTTGGAAGCTTGGTTGGGCAGGGCGTGGGAATTGATGAAGTCGGTGATGGTGCTAGATATGGTGGCCAGGTGCTCGTCAATTTCATAGCATTTCAAACAGAGTGCAGGGCACCAAATTCGATTTCATAGCATTTCAAGCAGAAGCAGGCCACCAAATACAATTTCATAGCATTTCAAGCAGAGTGCGGGCCACCAAATGCAATTTCAAGCAGAGTGCAGACCTCCAAATTCAATTTCATAGCATTTCAAGCAGAGTGCAGGCTACCAATACAATACAATACAATTTATTTGTTATCATTTGAACCTCTTGTGGAATTTGGTTTCTGAGGTCATACACACAAGAAAAAGAACCAAGACACAACACAATTTACACAAACATCCATCACAGTGAATCTCCTCCTCACTGTGATGGAAGGCAAAGTCTTATCTCTCCCCTACACTCCTCCCGATGTCAGAGTCAAAGTCAAATTCAATTTCATAGCATTTCAAGCAGAGTGCAGGGCACCAAACTCAATTCTCATTGCATTGTCATTAAAGGCTAACAAATAATTTATTGCAAGTACATTGCAGACTCACAGTTCAGTTGATTCACAGCTTAGAATCACAGCTGTGGGCTCTCCCTCGCGATCTTCCAGAGTGATTGACTCGTGTCCAGGCATCTGGGTTTTTATAGTTCTGCCCCCCCCAGAAGGGGCGTTACCTTCATTGTGGTGATTGACAGGTGAGAGGACCAATCAGCTGTTCTCAAGTTTTTTTTAAACACTTATAACTTTTTTATTTTTCATCGATTCAAAAAATCCTCAGGGCTACCTCAGCGGAGGAGGACTGAGTAAGATCGCCAAAAATTATAGCGATATGGTAGCGTTTTTTCTAAAATCAATATACAGCGCAGACAGGAAGTGGTCAAGATGAGACTTTAGTTATATAAACGAGGAACATAGATGGGATAGATAGTCACAGTATGTTTCCAACAGTAGGGGAGTCCAAAACTAGATGTATGTTTAAGGTGAGAAGGGAAATATTTAAAGGAGATCTGAGGGGCACATCTCTCGTACAGGGGATGGTGGATATATGGAATAATTTAATCACAGCATTTAAAAAGGATTTTTACAGATATACGAGCAGAAAAGAAACAGAAGGACATGGGCCAATTGCAGAAAAATAGGATTTGCTTAGATAATTGTCTTGGTCAATGTGGACAGATTGGGCTGAATGTCATGTTTCCATGCTGTATCACTCTATGACTCAGTCGTTCCGCAGTGTTGCTTTTTATTCACTGCCTCTTGGTATGTGGCTAGTGGTCACCTTTGGGACAGTGAATTTTCAATATATTCAAGTTTAAGCTTAGGCTTGGCGATTTGATAGACATCTGCAGGCACCACGCGCCTAAAAATCAATGTCCATGCATGTTTATTTTCAGCTGGAAGAAGACTATTCTTTCCCCCTCTCATTGAGATGCAGTACCACTGTTGGTGGAACCTAAATGGATGCAGATTCGGAGAGGAATCTGTTCCCTGCAGATAAACATCAATCATTGCTTCAATCTGCCAAGAAGCCAAGCAAGAAAATGAAGGGAAAAAAATCAAAGATTTCCATTATATATTGCCTTTTCACAACATCCCAAAGTGTGATCACCGTTGTCATCTGATAAACGACATCATAAATGTACAAAATGCAGTGATAATGATCTGTTATTTATTCAGTAATGTGGAGTGAGGGATAATAATGGCCTGAACACTGGGAGAACTGCCTTGATCAAGCTCTCCATTCGACAAGTGATGTTGAATCACTTGCATTCACCCAGCTCAGAAACTGGACAGGAAGGAACTGCAGATGCTGGTCTACACTCAATATAGTCACAAAATTCAGGAGTAACTCAGCGGGTCAGGCAGCATCCCCGGAGAGAAGGACATTTCGGGTCAGGTCACAACCCGAAACGTCACCCATTCCTTCTCTCCAGTGATGCTGACTGATCCACTGATTACTCCAGCATTTTATATCTATCTTCAGAAACTGGGCCCTGGTTTAATGTCTCAACCGAAGACACCACCTCCTTTTGTATAGCAGAAAAGGCTCAGACTAGATTTTTGTGCCTAAGTTTCCGAAGTTGGAATTGAATTGGAGAATATCATTAAAAACCAGAAATGTCAAATCCTCTCTTAGATAATATACTTTCTTTTTAAGATAATACTATTTCTATCCCGTTTTCATTTTGATATTATTTCTAACTAAATGATTCTAGATTTAGATTTTAATCATGTTAGCATTTGATTGCATTAAAAAATTAGAACCTGACCCAACTAAATGTATTACAGGATGTGGGTGTTTAGTTTAGTTTAGTTTAGTGGAAACAGGCCCTTCGGCCCACTGAGCCTATGCCGACCAGCGATCACCACACACTAACACTATCGTACACACACTAGGCACAATTGTACATTCATACCAAGATAATTAATGTACAAACCTGTACGTCTTTGGGGTGTGGGAGGAAACCGAAGATCTCTGAGAAAACCCACGAGGTCACGGGGAGAACGTACAGACAGCGCCCGTAATCAGGATCGAACTCTAGTCCCTGGCGCTGTAAGGCAGCAACTCTACCGCCGCACCACCATGCCACGGGGTGTTGCTGGCACGGACATTGATGAATAGCCGTCTCTTAATTGGCCTTATGCAACATGGTTTGTTAAACCATTGTAGAGGCACATAATGCCCCTGTCCCACTTAGGAAACCTGAACGGGAAAACTCTGGAGACTTTGCGCCCCACCCAAGGTTTCCGTGCGGTTCCCGGAGGTTGCAGGTGGTTGCTGGAGGTTGCAGGCAGTGGAAGCAGGTAGGGAGACTGACAAAAACCTCCGGGAACCGCACGGAAACCTTGGGTGGGGCGCAAAGTCTCCAGAGGTTTCTGTTCAGGTTTCCTAAGTGGGACAGGGGCATAAGTGTGGAGCAACATTACTGTGGGTCTGGAGCCACATAGAGGCACTCTGAGGATGGATGGTAAAGTTTGCAACAATTCATTGCTATTACAGATAGAATATTTTGATTCCAGATTTTTTACTGTTTGGTGATAGCAGCAAATGGCTCAATCTATCCATCAATCTTGCAAAAGATTGATCATAACGGGATTCCGGATTCATGTCTCTGCAGTATGATACCATGTGACAAAAAAAATATCTCCCTCATGTTAACATGAGTCTCCCTCATGTTAAATAATCACAGCAACCATAATTTCTTATTTGCTGGTAAATGCAGAGGTTTTATTGGGTTGGTGTTCCCATCTCATTGATGATTGGAGAGAATCTGCAGAATGGCAGAGCAATTCAGGGTCTTAAAACACACGCTGCACCCGCTGAGTTTCTCCAGCAATTTTGTGTACCTTCTTAAAACACATCGTTAGATTTATTCTGTTTCATCAGGAAACTCCTGGCACGAAATATTCATGGGTAATGAAAGTTACATTTAAAAGAAATATTTCCGCACTAGTATGTGAAATCGTGTTGCCAGTAAAGTTGTGTTCTGGAGGTGTGTAAGAAAGAACTGCAGATGCTGGTTTACACTGAAGACAGATGCAAAATTGCTGGAGTAACTCAGTGGGACAGGCAGCATCTCTGGAGAGAAGGATTGGGTGACAAGTCTGAAGAAGGGTCTCCACCCGAAAAGTCACTCATAGATTATCTGGTCTGAACACTGACCTTCCCTCTTTGAGATATGATTTTCACTGATGTGATGAGCAACTTCTGTTTTTGGACAGGACACTTCTAGACCCTTTTTCCACACTGGCTGGTGGATGCAAACGGTTGTAAAGATAGGGGTACATCCACAAAAATGATTGGTGAGGCAAGGTCAGATGGGTTTTCACATGTGTAGGAAGGAACTACAGATGCTGTTTTAAACTGAAGATAGATACAAAATGTTGGAGTAACTCAGCGGGACAAGCAACATCTCCAGAAACAAAGAATGGGTGATGTTTCGGGTTGAGACCCTGAAGAAGGTTCTTGACTAGAAACGTCACATTTCCTTCTATCCAGACCTGCTGAGTTACTCCAGCATTTTGTGGTTTTTCACATGTGTTGGGTTAGTTCCTGCTGCGGACTCAATTAGGCTGTTTAATTCTTCAGAGGTTGGCCAGCACAGTCAGTGGTGCTGCTACCAAACCACTCCTTGGTGTTGGAATTGAAGTCTTCTATCCAGAGTATGATCTGTGCATGTGCCACTCCCAATGTTTCTTCCAAGTGTTCATCAACATGGAGGAGAACTGAGGGAGCAAGATGGAAAGGCCACGCGGAGTTGGTATTGGAAGTAACGGCCGATTTCTTAAACTGGTGCACACCAGCTGACCTGTCAAGTGTGACTTTATTGCCTTCCCTCACAGTGGGAAACGTTGATTCTGCCGTGTGGGGATGTTCATGTTAAATTCTATCGTGTATTGTGTTCTTTTTATTCGTGTGGCTGTATGGTAATTCAAACCTCACTGTACCAATTGGTGCATATGACAATAAATGTAACTTGAACTTGAACTTGGTATATTTTTTAAATTCTCAGATGACAAGATTTCTCAGAAACTTGATTAACAGTAAATCAAGGTCTTAATTGCAGAAACTTGATTAACAATAAAACAAGGTCTTAATTTCAAAATGGAACTCAGAAAGACTTAATTAGGTGACAAACAGAATGAGATGATTATCCACAAGTCTATATTCATTAACAGTTGATCCAAATTTCTGTTACAAGGATGAGTGCACATATAATCAATGAAATTCCTGTTTGGCTTTGTCTGCTGTTTCCCGTCACCACATTGAATTGAAGTAACAACATGATATACAGTAGACAATTAAAAATAAAACATTATAATTTAAACATGTGAAGAATGAAATATAATACAGAGCAAAAGGAGGCTACAGACTTTTGGCTGTTGAGTAGAACAACTGCTCATGGTAAAAAAAAGCTGTTTTTATGTCTGGCTGTGGCGGCTTTGACAGTCCAGAGTCGCCTTCGAGAGCGAAGTGCTTCAAAGAGTTTGTGGCCAGGGTGAGAAGGGTCAGAGATGATCTTAGCATTAGCACAATCCACATCCCTATTTACTAATTATTAGCCCTCACTATTGTTGACCCTACAACAGAACTAATTTGTAGGAAAGAACTGCGGATGTTGGTTTGAATCAAAGGTGGTCACAAAATGCTGTAGGGGCAGGCAGCATCTCTGGAGAGAACTAATTCATCAGCTTCTGGAAACATGGGAGGTGATAATCAGGAGGTTTCCCGATGCCATGAGAATGAATGGGGTGTGGAGTCGATGCCGAGGGCTGTTCCTATCTGTACACCACTGTGCAGCTCCTCTGGTGGATCTAAAAGTGTAATGTTCCCTTGTGTTTGAGAAAGTTACAGCAGGGCTCTGAGTAAGGGCCTGTCCCACGAGCATGCGACTCCATGCGGCAAGTGCGATCTAAAGGGCCGGTCCCACCAGCAAGCGCCTGCATGCGGCAAGCACGAACTAACGTGGTCGCTTGAGCCGTACGGTCTCGTGGGGCCGGTCCCACTTCGATCGCCGGAGCCGTATGGAGTTGTGTGGAGCTGGTCCTGACATCGCGCGGGGCTCAGAAAAACTGACTGTGTTTAAAAATTCCACGCCTGCCGGCCCGCAGCCACCTCGACAGGCATACGCAGCGTCTCGACGCCGTGTCACTCACTCGACCTCCGCGCGGCTCCCGCTTCTGGTTTGGTCGCGCTTGCCGCATGCAGGCGCATGCTGGTGGGACCGGCATACAAGGACTGACTGGGGAAATAACATATTGTTACAGAGCAGATGGAAGGCATTGTCATTCCCTGTTTAGTTTCAGAGTTCAGCCATGTGCCATGTTGACATGTGGAGCCAAGGTTTAGTGCATCACAAGAAGGAAACTCCGCATTATGGCGATCTTCTTGCAGATGATCTGCAGAAGGGTCTCAACCCGGAACGTCACCTGTCCCTGTTTTCCAGAGATGCTGCCTGACCTGCTGAGTTACTCCAGCACTTTATTTCCTGATTGCAAAGACTTGCCCGTTCTATACATAGCTTTCCAAATCGACAAGAATGTAATGAGTTGGTTTAAGAAGGAACTGCAGATGCTGAAAAATCGAAGGTAGACAAAAGTGCTGGAGAAACTCAGCGGAAACTCACCCGCTGAGTTTGTCCAGCAAGAATGTAATGAGACTGTCTTTAAATTGCTAACCATATCACTGATTTTCCACTGAAGTGTGATTCATTTTAACTCCTAGTGATAAGAAGTTTTCCGCCTTGGGATTTGGAGCAAGAATTCCTCCGAATTATGTGGTGAGTAATTTCTGTTGAATGGTGCCATGTTGCTCAAACAGCTTTGGGTGTAAACAGTTTCCTTCCGTTAGCCCCACTTTGGTTTTCTGTGCAACAACTTCCTTTTACGGCCCTGCCTCGATCTGTCCAAGTTTTTATAAGCATCAGATGACTTCCTTCGCTCAGTGCTACTTCCCATTCATGAGCCTTCTGTCCTCTCCCAGCCTGGCTCTGGTGCAGATTTGCATGTTTTCTCAAGATTCGTCAGCCTTGCCCTGAGCTGCAAAACCATCTGCTCTGCCTGTCTCCGACTCTTTCTTCTATGTCCATATCTAACATTGGCAGTGATTCTGTCAAGATACTTGAAAAAGAAAAATTGGCACTCATTTGGCAATATTTTCCAATTAATATGGTTTGCTCATACATCTTGGCTGAAACACTCTCCCCATTGTAGCTAGAGGTAGTAGATAAATCCTTATGTTGCATATTCCAAATACTTTATTTACGTATAACTGTTTGTCCTACTTATTGCTACATATGCCGTTAAATTTCCATTTAATCTAGTATAGATTTAGTATATTTCACCACCAACTTTACCCTGTACATTTTCTCTTTTGATGTTTGCCTTGTTAGTTCAAAAACTTGGAATAAAATTGTCTTTAATTTTCCAAACAATTTATTTGTCAAAAAGGTAAATTGCTTATAATTTAAAGAAACCTTTAAATAATACTATGACGGCTTTAAACGTTCTTTAATATAATGAACATGTCCACATCTGCTTATGGAAAACTTGTCTTTAAGTTGAGATTTTCTTTCTGAGTATGCACTTACCAATCTTGGAATTTATTTTCCAATGTTTATCATTCAAAATGTAACTCTCTGAGTTTGAGTAGGCGAGGGTTGAATGTTTCTTTCTATGCGAGAACCTAGAACAAGAGCCCTTGTTTAAAAATAAAGAGATCCTTATTTAAGACAAATACAAGGGCCGCACGGTGGTGCAGCAGTAGAGTTGCTGCCTTACAGCGCCAGGGACCCGGGTTCGATCCGGACTATGAGTGCTGTCAGTACGGAGTTTGAATGTTCTCCCTGTGACCTGCATGGGTTTTTCTTCGGGATCTCCGGTTTCCTCCCACAATCCAAAGATGTTAAATTATCCCTAGTATGTACAACAGTGCTAACGTGTGGGGATCGCTGGTCGGCGCGGACTGGGTTTGCCGAAGTTTCCGCGCTGCTCTAAACTAAACAAGGTGATTTTATTTGTTTTCCCAGAAGATTATAAGTGTTTGAAGTCATAGCATGGAAACGGGTCATTTGGCACACCAAGTCTGCACACCTATCAAGCACCTACTTGCATGAATCTGCATTAATCGCTCTCTACTTTCATTACATTCCCATCAACTCGCTTCAGTTTCAGCCACTCATTAACAAAGCAGGCACAATTTATCATGGTCCATTAACCTACCAACCTGCAGGTCTTTGTAAAACAGGTCTTTTAGATAAGTGAGAAAACTGGTGCAGCCAAAGGAAATGCACACAGTCACAGGGAAAACCTCCACATTCTAAAACGGGCAGCACAGGAGGTCAGGAGTGAACTTGGATCACTGGAGTTTTGAATTGAATTGAATTGAATTGAATTGAATTTCCTTTATTGTCATTCAGACCTTACGGTCTGAACGAAATTTCATGCCTGCAGTCATACATACAATGATACAATAATGAACAACAATAAACACAAATTAACATCCACCACAGTGAGTCCTCCAAACACCTCCTCACTGTGGTGGAGGCAAAAAATCTTAGGGCTGCAGTCTCTTCCCTCTTCTCCCTCTGCGCTGAGGCAATTCCCCACCGGGCGATGGTATAAACAGTCCCGCAGCTCACCGAACCCCGCGAACGGGCCGGTTCAAACACTGCGGCCCGGGGTGGTCGAAGCCGCCGCACCTCCAGTCCAGCACACGCAGCCGCCGGCCCGCGGCTGAACCCAGGACTCTGGACACCGCCGCCAGAACGTCGCCCCAGCCACCGGAGCACCGTCCCAGCCCCCGGACCGGATCGCCCTCACGTGAGTACCGTTCTACCCTCAAGCTGGGCCACTCCGACGGGAGTGCCGTTCCTCCCTCGGGCTGGGCCACTCCAGCGGGAGTGCCGTTCCTCCCTCGGGCTGGGCCACTCCAGCGGGAGTGCCGTTCCACCCTCAGGCTGGGCCACTCCGACGGGAGTGCCGTTCCACCCTCGGGCTGGGCCACTCCGACGGGAGTGCCGTTCCTCCCTCGGGCTGGGCCACTCCGACGGGAGTGCCGTTCCTCCCTCGGGCTGGGCCACTCCAGCGGGAGTGCCGTTCCACCCTCAGGCTGGGCCACTCCAGCGGGAGTGCCGTTCCTCCCTCGGGCTGGGCCACTCCGACGGGAGTGCCGTTCCTCCCTCGGGCTGGGCCACTCCAGCGGGAGTGCCGTTCCACCCTCAGGCTGGGCCACTCCGACGGGAGTGCCGTTCCACCCTCAGGCTGGGCCACTCCGACGGGAGTGCCGTTCCTCCCTCGGGCTGGGCCACTCCGACGGGAGTGCCGTTCCTCCCTCGGGCTGGGCCACTCCGACGGGAGTGCCGTTCCTCCCTCGGGCTGGGCCACTCCGACGGGAGTGCCGTTCCTCCTTCGGGCTGGGCCACTCCGACGGGAGTGCCGTTGGGCTGGGCCATTCCAGCCCCTCACCATGCCGCTCTCACGGGAGCACCGTTCCATCCCGGGCTGGGCCGGGAGCGAGCCCAGGACGAGTCCTGTCAGCTGCCTCCAGAGTCCCGAGGTCGCCGGCTCCGCTAGGCCTCAGCGTAGACGGAGGCAAAGAAGGGGGATACGACAAAAAGGTCGTATTCCCCCGAAGGGAGTGACAGCAGCCCCCGTTTCACCCCCCACCCCCCTCCCCACATAAACACAGCCTAAAAACCAAAAACATAACTAGACAAAAACGAAAAAAAAACAATACAAAAAAGTAAAAACCAACGGACTGCAGGCGAGCCGCTGCTGCCAGGGCAGCGCCGCCACTTCCGGAGCATTCCGGAGTTTTGAAGCATTACCTCGAGTAGCTCCACCACTGTGCTGCTCACAAAGGGTGGTAGAAGGGAAGACGTTGAATATTTTTAGGGCAGAGATAGTCACGAACAAGGAGAGGAAAGGTGGGAATGCAAAACTAATGTTGCAATCAGGTCAGCCATAATCCTTATTGCAGAACACGTTTAATTGATGTGGCTCACTTCATTCAAATGCTTCAGTAATGATATTTTATATAATGTCGACCAGCCATGTGGAGGAAATCGAAAATATTACGGTTACCAACTGTTTAAAGTTGAATCATTACTAAATGAATGACTATGTATTTCTCAGAATCACCATGAATCAGTCCATTTGATACCCAATCATGCATTTAATGTTCTGTGTCTTTTCTTTAATATATGCTCATTAGGGAATAAATGAGACTTGTTAATTTATGACATTACTGTGTTCAGTGAAAGAGGTACGCAAGTTTCCTCTTGTACGAGCTGGCTCAGATTGCATTATCAACTCTTGTATAAGTCTATTTTTTAAGTCTCCATATCTTTTGCATAAATGTTGTTTCAGTCACAAGATAGGAATGAAATTGACATTGATTGAGCCATGATGGTACAATTGCTTGAAAGCGTGCACCACCACACTCGAGAACAGTTCCTCCCCCTCTGTTTTCAGGTTTCTAAACAATCCTTCCAATAGACAATGGACAATAGGTACAGGAGTAGGCCATTCGGCCCTTCGAGCCAGCACCGCCATTCAATGTGATCATGGCTAATCATCCCCAATCAGTACCCCGTTCCTGCCTTCTCCCCATATACCCTGACTCTGCTATCTTTAATAGCCCTATCCAGCTCTCTCTTGAAAGCATCCAGAGAACCTGCCTCCTCCGCCCTCTGAGGCAGGGAATTCCACACACTCACAACTCTCAGTGAGTAAAAGTGTTTCCTCGTCTCCGTTCTAAATGGCTTACACCTTATTCTTAAACTGTGGCCCTTGGTTCGGGACTCCCCCAACATCGGGAACATGTTTCCTGCCTTCAGCCTGTCCAAACCCTTAACAATCTTATATGTTTCAATAAGATCCCCTCTCACCCTTCTAAACTCCAGAGTGTACAAGCCCAGCTACTTCATTCTCTCAGCATAAGACAGTCCCGCCATGCCGGTAATTAACCTTGAGCTAGGGTACTGTCCGATTCACTTCCATCCCTTCGTGGCACATTTAACCTCGTCTATGGAACCGATGCGCTACAATGCTGAGAACCATATTTTGTTCTCTGTATCTTCCCCTTTGCTCTCTGTATCTTCCCCTTTGCTCTATCTATTATACTCGAGTTTGACTTGATTGTATTTATGTCCAGTATATCTACCCTGTTTGGATGGAATACAAAACAAAGCTTTTCACTGTACCTCAGTACAAGCGGCATAATAAACGGAATATGTATTTAATCAGGATAATTTTCTCAGTTCAATTGAAGCAACTCTGCTATCTATGCATGAATATGGAAATGTTGTGCACACTGCAACAGCAGAAGGGAGCCAACGTTTTTTTTACTACTTGCACCATTCCCAGACATAAATAAAAATGTACAAAATAGAAACAGCAGTTCATGTAGCCATTCAAAGCTTTCTCATAAGCAATCATGATCAACCTACACTTCGCTTTCCTGCTTCATTCCCATTTCTTGACTGAACATAAAAGTCAGTAGGTCGTTTGGCCCTCTTGCCTGCTCCACCATTCAATAAGATCATATACTTTACTTCAAAGTCACCTTCCAGCATTATCCCCATATCCGTTAGCTCCTTTAATATCTAAAAACCTGTTTTAAGCCTCCATGTTCCTCGAGGATAATGAATTAAAAAAAATTCACATTGTCATTGGTGGAAAAATGTATTCTCTTCGATGTACTGATGGAAGACCCCTAGTTTGAGACTGAATTCTGGTTCCCAGCTAGGGAACCACCAACTCCACATATGTTCAAGTTCAAGTTCAAGTGAGTTTATTGTCATGTGTCCCTGTATAGGACAATGAAATTCTTGCTTTGCTTAAGCACACAGAAAATAGTAGGCATTTACTACAAAACAGATAAATGTGTCCATATACCATGATATAAATATATACACACATGAATAAATAAACTGATAAAGTGCAAATAGCAGAAAGTGGTTATTAATAATCAGAGTTTTGTCCGAGCCTGGTTTAATAGCCTGATGGCTGTGGGGAAGTAGCTATTCCTGAACCTGGTTGTTGCAGTCTTCAAGCTCCTGTACCTTCTACCTGAAGGTAGCAGGGAGATGAGTGTGTGGCCAGGATGGTTAGGTCTTTGATGATACTGCCAGCCTTTTTGAGGCAGCGACTGCGATAAATCCCCTCGATGGAAGGAAGGTCAGAGCCGATGATGGACTGGGCAGTGTTTACTACTTTTTGTAGTCTTTTCCTCTCCAGGGCGCTCAAATTGCCGAACCAAGCCACGATGCAACCGGTCAGCATGCTCTCAACTGTGCACCCGTAGAAGTTAGAGAGAGTCTTCCTTGACAAACCGACTCTCCGTAATCTTCTCAGGAAGTAGAGGTGCTGATGAGCTTTTTTTGATAATTGCGTTAGTGTTCTCGGACCAGGAAAGATCTTCAGAGATGTGCACGCCCAGGAATTTGAAGTTCTTGACCCTTTCAACCATCGACCCGTTGATATAAATGGGGCTGTGGGTCCCCCTCCTACTCCTTCCAAAGTCCACAATCAGTTCCTTGGTTTTGCTGGTGTTGAGGGCCAGGTTATTGCGCTGGCACCGCATATGGACAGTTGCAATCGTCGATCTCTCTTCTGTACTCTGACTCATCCCCATCAGTGATACGTCCCACAACAGTGGTGTCGTCAGCGAACTTGATGATGGAGTTCGCACTGTGGTTGGCTACGCAGTCATGGGTATAGAGCGAGTACAGCAGAGGCAAAGCCCAGTTGTAGGTTGGAACGCCAGCTCAAAGAGTATCTTCAAACATCTGGGACTCCACTTTGTTACTGCCACACATTTTATACAAGCACGTGTACCAAGATACCGTGAAAAATATCCAAGGAAATCATACCAACCATGAGTACATCAACGTACTGCAAAAGAGACATAGAACAGAGCTCTGACTATGTGTAGGTAGGAACTGCAGATGCCGGTTTACACCAAAGATAGACACAAAATGCTGGAGTAACTCAGTGGGATAGACAGCATCTCTGGAGGGAATGAATGGGTGACGTTTCAGGTTTGAAGAAAGGTCTCGACACGAAACGTCACCCATTCCTTCTCTCCAGAGATGCTGCCTGGCTCATGTAGAGCTCAGAAAATAGTGATTTTGGTGAATGTGGGATTAGTGATCATAATACCACAAGAAAATTTGAAATTCGGACTGCAAATTATTTTTGGATCTTTATTTTGAGCCTAAAATCATTTGTATTCATTGGGTTTACATCGACCAAAATCCCCAAACTGTACCTGGCAGATTATTCTATCCTTTGATCACCTCTTGTGTAAAAAAGTATTTCCTGAAATCGGTCCTAAACTTATCTGTTAACAAATTGAATTTGACTCCTGTATGTTTACTTCAAATGGAATGGAAAATTATGAAATATAATCTCCAAGGCGCCAGTACATAAAATCAAGTAAAAATGTAATATTGAACCTATTTAGTCATCTTAATACATGGGCTTATGCCTTTTTATACGAAACAGCATGGAATTGTGTAGAAAATCATCCTCTCCAACTAACCGTGTGTCTTGCACTAGGAGATTACAAACTTAATTGTGGAATTATAAAGTTTGAGTAGAGTAAGCAATATCTTAAATGTGAAGTGGCACCTTAAATTAGCAAAATAAATAGATTGGAAATCCAGTTCTTTCAGCACTCTCCATCAACAAGTATGGAAAAGGGCTGTATAAAATAAATAAATAAAGTCATACTTACACAAAATCATTCATTGAATGTTGAAAAGCTCTTTGAGAATTTACCCCTGCCGAGGCCTACTCGCCTCTCAAGCCTGGCATTGGGCCCTGTTGTTTAGCTTCAGGTGTTTTCGAACTTGGAATGAAGATGTTCAACTAAGCCACAACTCCTAGACGATCCACACATGACAATATCACTGTAGTATTGGTGTAAGAAGGAACAGCAGATGCTGGTTTACACTGAAGATGGACACAAAATGCTGGAGTAACTCAGTGGGTCAGGCAGCACCTCTGGGGAAAAAAAAGAGTAGGAGACGTTTCGAGTCTAGACCCTTCAGCTTCCTACTGTAGTATCGGTCCTGTACTGTAGTATTGGCTCTGAATATTTTTTAAATACTTGGCATTAATTAGTAGATTGATATACTGATATCAGAGCATAATACAAGAAATACTAATGCAATACAGCTCCCGTGTGCAACTGAGACTCTCTGAACAGGAGCAATTAGATCAATTTTTTGCATTTCAATATATTATTCTGAAACAAACTGTCAGAAATTTGAAAAATGCTCATTTATTCGGTACATATTTTAAAAATAGTAAAATGAAACTGTGTAAAAGCGTAACAGCTTGCGTTTAATTTTCAAGTTCACAAGTCATAGAAGTAGAATTAGGGCATTTGGCCCATCAAGTCCACTCCACCATTCAATCATAGTTGATCTCTGCCTCCTAATCCCATTTTCCTGCCGTTTCCCCATAACCCTTGACACCCATTCTGATCAGGAATTTATCTATCTCTGCCTTAAAAATATCTACTGACTTGGCCTCCACAGCCCTCTATGGCAAAGAGTTCAACAGATTAACTACCCTCTGACTAAAGAAGTTCCTCCTCACCTCCTTTCTAAATGAGCACCCTTTAGCTCTGAAGCTATGATCTCTGGTCCTAGACTCTCCCTCCAGTGGAAACATTATTTCCACATCCACTTTATCCAAGCCTTTCATCTATGGAGAGAAGAAATAGGCGACGTTTCGGGTTGAGACCCTTCTTCAGACTGATATCGGAGGGGGTCGGGAAGAAGAAAGGAAGAGGCTGAGACAGTAGGCTTGTGGGAGAGCTGGGAAGGGGAGGGGAAGGAGGGAGAAAGCAAGGACTATCTGAAATTAGGGAAGTCAATGTTCATACTGCTGGGGTGTAAACTACCCAAGCAAAATATGAGGTGCTGCTCCTCCAATTTGCGCTGGGCCTCACTCTGGCAATGGAGGAGGACCAGGACAGAAAGGTCGGATACGGAATGGGAGGGGGAGTTGAAGTGCTGAGCCACCGGGAGATCAGGTTGGTTATTGCAAACCGAGCAGAGGTGTTGGGTGAAGAATAGGAAGATCAATATCTGTTTTGATCTTTCTATTCTTTCTCACTTTGTACAATTACATTCAGCGACAAGGAATAGGTGACATTTCGGGTGGAGACCCTACTTCAGTCTGAAGAAGGGTCTCGACGTATTCCTTTTCTCCAGAGATGCCGTCTGACCCACTGAGTTACTCCAGCTTTTTGTGTCTATCTTCGGTTTAAACCAGCATCTGCAGTTCCTTCCTACATATTCAGTGGTCTTCATGAGGTTGCACCTGGACTGGATATCAGAGCTGATTTCCCAGCAGAGGAGCAAGAAAATTGCTGCACAGGCTAACCTGCAAATGTGCAACCTCTGCATTCATGCAGGAGTCCTGCACGTCGCAGGCATTTAACATGGGCATAAGCCTGCGTAGTCTGAGACTACATAATTCCATGGTTGACCAGGGTTCTGGAATGTTCTGGAGCTGATGTTTCAGCAGTCACTACTCATCTTTTAACGTTGGTTCTGAAGGTGGATAAGATCATGAGAGGCATTGATTGGGTAGATGCACAGAGTCTCTTGCCCAGACTAGGTGAATTGAGGACCAGAGGACATAGGTTTAAGGTTTAATAGGAATCTGAGAGATAACTTTTTCACACGAATGGTGGTGGGTGTATGGAACAAGCAGCCAGAAACATAGAAATTAAGTGCAGGAGTAGGCCATTCGGCCCTTCGAGCCTGCACCGCCATTCAATATGATCATGGCTGATCATCCAACTCAGTATTCCGTACCTGCCTTCTCTCCATACCCTCTGATCCCCTTAGCCACAAGGGCCACATCTAACTCCCTCTTAAATATAGCCAATGAACTGGCCTCGACTACCCTCTGTGGCAGAGAGTTCCAGAGATTCACCACTCTCTGTGTGAAAAAAGTTCTTCTTCTCATCTCGGTTTTAAAGGATTTCCCTCTTATCCTTAAGTTGTGACCCCTTGTCCTGGACTTCCCCAACATCGGGAACAATCTTCCTGCATCTAGCCTGTCCAACCCCTTAAGAATTTTGTAAGTTTCTATAAGATCCCCTCTCAATCTCCTAAATTCTAGAGAGTATAAACCAAGTCTATCCAGTCTTTCTTCATAAGACAGTCCTGACATCCCAGGAATCAGTCTGGTGAACCTTCTCTGCACTCCCTCTATGGCAATAATGTCCTTCCTCAGATTTGGAGACCAAAACTGTACGCAATACTCCAGGTGTGGTCTCACCAAGACCCTGTCCAACTGCAGTAGAACCTCCCTGCTCCTATACTCAAATCCTTTTGCTATGAAAGCTAACATACCATTCGCTTTCTTCACTGCCTGCTGCACCTGCATGCCTACTTTCAATGACTGGTGTACCATGACACCCAGGTCTCGCTGCATCTCCCCTTTTCCTAGTCGGCCACCATTTAGATAATAGTCTGTTTTCCTGTTTTTGCCACCAAATGGATAACCTCACATTCACAGAAGAGCTAGTTGAGGCAGGGACTATCGCAACATTTAAGAAAAAGTTAGACAGGTACATGGATAGGACAGATTTGGAGGGATATGGACCAAACACAAGCAGGTGGGACTAGTATAGCTGGGACATGTTGGCCGGTGTGGGCAAGTTGGGCCGAAGGGCCTGTTTCCACACTGTATCACTCTATGACTCTCTTGTTTATTGGCACTTTGGGACTGTACACTGCAACTGGAGGTCATTATTTTTCCTTCGTATTACTTGGCTGTCACAACAATATTAAAAGATATTATTTGTAAACTATCACTTTGGACTCAGGATGCTGCCAGTACAGTAAATGTGATTTTCATTGCTGGGAACATCAAGGGAATGATTCGCTCATGAGTCAATGGCAACAATTGAGCCTTTGTGTGAATCAACAACACGTTCTCCTTTCCAGCGCGGAATAAATCTTTCATTAGTAACAAAAAAGGAATGCAATCTCTTTGTGAGAATAATCGGGAGCATTAATATTTTAGTTTATTTTCCTATACTATTTTCTTTTGCAGGTCTCACACAATTTTGCCATTAATTTCAATTCTGAAGATGAGGAATGTGAAGGTAAGCTGCATCCTATTTCTATCGCCTGAGGGCATGGTACTGCTGTCAACTTTATTTCACCATCATGTCATCTATTCTGCACTGCGACACTGTATTCTGGAGGATCAGATTGTAACGTTTCGGGAGTAGTTCCCACCGACAAGCCCCTCTCATAGCACCTCGGACTGTGGAAGATAGATTCAATACATAATGTCATAGAAACATGGAAAATAGGTGCAGGAGTAGGCCATTCAGCCCTTCGAGCCAGCACCGCCATTTAATATGATCATGGCTGATCATATTAAAATCAGTACCCCGTTCCTGCTTTCTCCCCATATCCATTGATTCTGTTCGCCCTAAGAGCTCTATCTAACTCTCTCTTGAATACATCATATCTAACTCTCCCTTGAATACATCAAGATTGTCAGGCCAAATCTTAAAGTGCCTCGTTGATCGATGAATCTTGTAATCTGAGGAAGCCATTTCTTTGTTAAATGGTGAATCTGATCTCAAAGTATTCGGTATTTTCCATCAAATGATTCTACCAAAGCCGGGAGCCTACATTACCCAGTTTAAAACCAAAGCAGAGATTTCTGTGTGCAGATTCAATCTAGAATTGCCATTCTCTGATTAATGTAACCATACAGTTAGAGCCTAATGTGGACAAGGTATACATTAGCTAAATTATCAGTAGCAGGCATCTTCAATGTTAAACAGCAGAGCTCATTGAAAGATACACATCCTCTCTTCCACTGCTGAACAGTAATTTCCCCTGATGCCCATTGTAACCACATTAGTTGTCACTTAGAAAGTTACTAAACTAGAATTGACTTAAAAAATGTGACTTTACAGGCAGCTGAAGCCAATTAAGAGATTACTGTCAGTTTACATGAACCTTGTTTTAAGTAATTTCCTCGTTAAAAGCATTTCATTGACATGATTCATCCAACTGCATGCACAGCCCCAAACATATGGACATCCGTGCCTCATCAAAATTGGCACATAGTCAATAATAAAAAAATAATTTCGTGATCCAATCAGAAATATTAATTACATATTATTCAAAATCAAGCTTTCACTGAAATCTAAACAAGTTGAGTGTGTGTGTTTTGCTACCTTTTTGTCCACATCACTGAAATGTATTGCAGATGCAAACCCCTGTCCTTGGCATTCACCTCTGTTAACCCTAAACATCTCCCTAATGTGGATAGTGGTGGTCACACACGTGCATGCTCACACACTTAACGCAACTACGTAAAAATATACACACGCACAAGGAACTGCAGGTGCTGGCTTACAATAAAAGGCACAAAGTACTGGAGTAACTCAGCAGGACAGGCAGCATCTCTGGACAACATGGAGTGTTGATGGTTTGGGTCGAGGAAGTGTACATCCCTTGTTAATCCACACGAGCTCCCTGCCTTATTTTCAATGGGCACTACATCCTTTCCCTACCTCCTTCATCGTCACTTTACTTCTGTGATCAAGATAAGAGATCAAGTAGCAATAGTTGCTCTTCCCAGCAGGCATCAGAACCCCAGCATCCAACACTGCCCCTTTCTTCATAATGTCTGCATCAGTTTCCTGTGGTGATTTTATTCATCAACAACAAACTCAATCATTTCTAACATGTTTTCATACGTGATATGAGCAGAATTAGATCATTCGGCTCATCAAGTCTTCTCCGCCATTCAACCATGGCTGATCTATCTCTCCCTCCTAACCCCATTCTCCTGCCTTCTCCCCATAACCCCTAATGCCCGTACTAATCAAGAATCTATCTATCTCTGCCTTGAAAATGTCCATTGACTGGCCTCCACGGCCTTCTGTGGCAATTAATTCTATAGATTCACCCCCCTACGTCTAAAGAAAGGAACAGCTGCAGGCACAGCAGGCAGTGAAGAAAGCAAATGACATGTTGGCCTTCATAACAAGAGGAGTTGAGTATAGGAGCAAAGAGGTCCATCTGTAGTTGTACAGGGCCCTAGTGAGACCACACCTGGAATATTGTGTGCAGTTTTGGTCCCCAAATTTGAGGAAGGACATTCTTGCTATTGAGCGAGCGCAGGTTCACAAGGTTAATTCCTGGGATATCGGGACAATCATATATTGATAGAACGGAGCGGCTGGACTTGTATGCTATGGAATTTAGAAGGATGAGAGGGTATCTTATTGAAACATGTAAGATTATTAAAGGTTTGGACATGCTCGAGGCAGGAAACATGTTGCCGATGTTGGGGGAGTCCAGAACCAGGGGCCACAGTTTAAGAATAAGGGGTAAACCATTTGGAACGGAGATGAGGAAATACTTTTTCACCCAGAGAGTTGTGAGTCTGTGGAATTCTCTGCTTCAGAAGGCAGTGGAGGGCGATTCTCTGGATGCTTTCAAGAGAGTTAGATAGAGCTCTTAAAGATAGAGGAGTCAAGGGATATGGGGAGAAGGCAGGAACGGGGTAGAGATTGTGGATGATCATCCATGATCACATTGAATGTCGGTGCTGGCTCGGAGGGCCGAATGGCCTATTCCTGCGCCTATTGTCTATTGTCTAAAGAAATCACTCATCTCCTTCCTAAAGGAACGTCCCGTTTGCTGACCCTTCCATCATCTGTGCATTGTCAATTGATTTTCCATCATCCAGGCTTGGCTATGCTACTGTGTCGTCCAACTAAACGTAAGGAAAAACAGAGCTAATGCCTTGAGTCCCAATATACATTGTGTACCTACGTCCCACACCATCTGTTTCCCACACCACCCACACACAGAGTATGTGAAGCAGATAACTTCAGTCTTCTACTCCACTCCAGGCTAAGATTTCATGATCTTACGTTTCCCACCACCAGTTGCCAAGGTTTCCTACCCCTGCCTCACCATGGCCTCCATGTCAAGCCGTAAAACCCGTTTGCTGAATTCCTTTGTCAATAGGTCTGTTATTTCTCAGGACATTCAAGTGATTTCTAAAACGACACCTAGCGTGCTATAAATACAATTTATTTCAGCAACCAATAAAAACTATCTGTTCAAAGATGTTGCAACAGCACAAATGATATGGGGTAAAGAATTCTGATAATTCAGCACCCCCAGGACTTTGGTTTAAGAGAAGAGTGGAAAATGAACTCTCTAGGAAGGAACTGTAGATGCCGGCTTAAGGGCCTGTCCCACTTTCCCGAGTTATTCACGAATTCTCTCGAGTTTTCAAACTCGCAGAATATTCGTAACGAGTCCGTAGGAGTCCGTGGATATATCGTAGCGGCTCGTTATGCCAGCCATTGTAACGGGTATAGCTTGGACCCAATAGCAGCACAGAATCAGGCAGGTATAATTGGTAATGAACCTTATAACGAGACTGTAACACAGAGTAATAACACAGGAATGGGTACACCGTACTCACACAGAGGCTCAGGATTGAGCGAGGGTTCCAAAGAGGGGCAAGCAGGAGACGTAGTCGGGGTAGCGGAAGATCCGGTAACCAGGAGATCCAAAACACCATGCAAACAAACCAGCGAGGGACAGACGAAAGGAGAGTCGAAGTCAGGCAGGTAGTCGAGGAGCCGTTGCAGGGATACACCAAACAGCCCAGGCAGACAGAAACCAGGAGGTTGGGAACAGAAGGCTGAGGTGCTATCCGGGAAGACGACAGGACGGAATGGTCAGGGGCAGGCAGGTTCGAATCCGTGCAGCCAGTCGGGAAATCGCTGGAGAGTCTTGCATGAATGCTGAGAACAATCTGGCACTGTGTGAACGGTGAGGAGAGTCTATATACCGGGTTAGTAGGTGATCAGAGGCAACTGAGTGCAACAGGTGAGGATAGTTAGGCTGATGAGAGGGGAGTGGCAGGCAGGCGGGTGAGGAGAAGGAGGGACCGGTGGAAAAGTACTGGGAGGTGAAGTGGATGAGAATGAGGAGAGGGCAGACTGTGACAGCCATAGGTAATCGGGGCTACTTTTTTTACTCGTGGACATTTTCCATCATGCTGAAAAAACGTCCCGACTTACCTGATGCCCCGAGTACCTACAGCTGGCATAACAAACCGCTACGATATATCCACGGACTCCTACGGACACGTTACGAACATTCTGCGAGTTTGAAAACTCAGGAGAATTCGGGAATAACTCGGGAAAGTGGGACAGGCCCTTTACACGGAAGACAGACACAAAATGCTGGAGTCCTTCAGACTGAAGAAGGGTCTCGACCAGAAACGCCACCCTTTCCGTCTCTCCAGAGATGCTGCCTGTCCCGCTGAGTTACTCCAGCATTATGTGTCTGGCTTGAGTGTGTCTAGCACAGAGAACAGAACCCAATTATCCAAACACCTAACCATTCACCGGTACACAAACAAGGGGAGACCAGTTATCAGAGTTCTATTCTATTACCCGATTCAATACTTCTCGATTGCCCAGCACTTAACAATGAAGGACCAGCTGTGCAGGGACAGCAGGTATAATTTTATTGGAGACCAGTATCTACAATTCCTTGCTTCTAAATTTAACGTAATTTGTTAACGTAATAGCTTTATGAAGATTGCTTTCTTTTAATGAATTCACATGAAAGCAGTTGCTAACTTAACCCTGTCTTTATTTAAGGAATACAAGGAGTAGTTGAGTCCTATCAGAGCTGTCTACCTAAAATCCAACTTTATGGGCCAACGAACGTGTCTCCCATCATAGGCAAGGTGGCGAAAGTGGCTGCTGAGGAGGAGAAGACAAAGGAGGCTTCCGTATGTAGAATCTTATACAATACTCTTTATCATCTTCAATACATTTTGAAGAGCCACTGAGTCTGGCCTGTTCTATCACAGAAAGTCACAATTGATGGAGTCAAAGGCCTTGGTAAAATCAATAAAGAACATGTTCAGGTTTGCATTTGATCTTGGTAACTTTTCCTGGATTTGACAGGCAGTGGATGTCATCTTGATTGTCCTATAGAACAGTCTAAAACTTTCATTAGATTCTAGCAGGACTTTCCCAGTGGGAGTTTAATAGGATGAGCATGTCAATGTTTCAATGCTTTTCACATTGCAATTTGGCTCCAAACATTGATCACAGAACAGTACAGTACAGGTAGACAAAAGTGCTGGAGAAACTCAGCGAGTGAGGCAGTATCTATGGAGCGAAGGAAATAGGCAACGTTTCAACCCGAAACGTTGCCTATTTCCTTCGCTCCATAGATGCTGCCTCACCTGCTGAGTTTCTCCAGCATTTTTGTCTACCTTCGATTTTCCAGCATCTGCAGTTCCTTCTTGAACAGTACAGTACAGGAACAGCCCATTCAACTCACAATGTCTGTGCCGAACATGCTTAAAGGCCAACTTTTACCTTATTTGCAAAATCCATATACCTTCATTCCCTGCACATCCATGTGCCTATCAAAAAGTCTCCTAAATGCCGCTATCATATCTGCTTTTACCACCACCATCATCACCAGCGAGTTTTAGGTACTCAACCTTCTGTGCAAAAAAAAAATTGCCTGCACAATTCCTTTAAACTTTGGCCTTCAAACCTTAAAGCGATGGCCTTTAGTATTTGATATTTCCAGCCGGGGAAACAGGTTCTGACCATCTACCCTATCTGTGCCTCTCATAATTTTATATACTTCCATTAGGTCTCCCCTCAACCTCCAGCGTTCCAGAGAAAAAAATCCAAGTCTGCCCAACCTCTCCTTGCAGCTACTACTCTCTCATCCAGGCATAATTTTGGTAAATCTCTGCACTCTTTCCAAAACTTCCCTACCATTTCTGTAATGGGGGTGACCAGATCTACCTGCAATACTCCAAATGCATCCTAAACCAAAGTCCTATAAACCTGTACCATGACTTCCTGACTCTTATGCTCAATTCTCCGTCCGCTGAAAAGTCAAGCATATCATGTGCCTTCTTTACCACTCTATCCATGTGCATTTCCACTTTTAGGGAGTTATGGACCCCAAGATCTCTCTGTACACAAGCACGATTAAGCCGTCTTGCCGCTTGCTTGGATTAAACACCATCTGCCATTTCTCCACCTATTCCTGTTGCTGATCTGTATCCCACTGTACACTTTGACAGCCTTCCTCGCAGTACGCAACTCCAGCAATCTTGGTGTCATTCGCACACTTACGAACAAATCCGCCTACGTTTACATCTAAATCATTTATAAACAACAGAAGTCCCAGATTCTTGCAGAGTTCCACTGGTCACGGCCCTCCAGCTTGAATATTGTCCTTCCACCACAACCCCCTGTCTTCTATCAGTAAAACAAGTCACTCTTAAGCCTGTGCATCTTAATCTTCTAAATCAACCCACCATTGGGGAATTTTATCAAATGCTTTACTAAAGTTCATATAGACAGCATCCAATGGCCTACCCTCATTGATTTCCTTCGTTACCTCTTTGAAAAACTCTAGCAAGTTAGTAAGACATGATCTGAGCAATACAAAGCTATGCTGAGAATCTCCAATTAACCCATTCTCTTCCAAATGAGAGTAATCGGCCTGTCCCACTTAGGCAATGTTTTTAGGCAACTACAAGCGAATAGTTTGTCGTCACATGTTCGCCGGTGGTCACCATAGTCACGCAAAATGTCATTGCGTCTTTCTGGTCACTGCAAAATTTTCAACGTTGAAAATCTTTTGGCGACAGTGGGTTTGACACCTATGAGCGTAGTTTGACTTCTCCTGACGTAGCTGCTGTCGTAGGTTGTCGCCGGTTGTCCAGCAGCCTGCTACGACTATGACAGTCGCCAGCAGTTGTCTAAAAAAATGGCAAAGTGGGACAGGCCCACACATCCTATCCTGAAGATTCTTCTCCATTAGCTTAACTATCACTAATGTGAGACTCACCAGTCTACAATTCCCTGGATTGTCTCTCCTTCCTTAAACAAAGGATCGGAACATCCAATCGCCCGCTCGAGCTCCTTCCTCGTTTCTTTATATTTCTCACAAGCCAGTCTGATTTCATCCTCTTAAACCTTGCACGTGTATCCCTTTTCTTTTGGACCAAATTTACCACCTCTTTGCTCATCCAAGAGTCTCTTACTCTGCCACCCTTATCCCTCCTCTTTACTGGAACATGTTGGTCCTGATCTGATTGACTGGCCTTTAAATGACACCCACATGTGTGAAATGTCATTTTTGAAGGGTATTGGCATGTTTTAAGTCTTCTCAAATCTTCTCATTAAACCAGTGTTGATGCAAGAGCTGATGAAGTTTATGTGCCGGTTCTGAATCCCCACTTTGTAGACTCCAGCTGGTGTGCCATCTGGTCCCGCAGTCTTGCTATAATGTCACCTCTTGCTACTTTGAGGACTAAGGTGGGGGTCAGCGAGAGATACTCCATCAGAGTGTGTTGTGGAATGGATTCTGTAGCGACATCTGTTACAATTGACTCATAGTTCAGGGGTGTCGCAAAATGCTCTTTGCACCAGGCTTTGATTTTGTTTCGCGAGTATTGACTCATCTTTGGTTCAGCTTTGGAACAAGGAATCTTGGTCCAGAAATGGTCCTGGAAGGAGCTCCTCAAGTCATGGTGATCGGCATAAAGCTCACTCCTCAAGGACTTCACTTGCCACCACATGTTTGCGATGACATTTGTGTTAAGCTTTGAGTTGTTGGCATGACTTATCTTTTTCTGCTGGCAGGAGATTTTGTTTTGCCATATGTGGTAGCTGAGCAGTTTCTGATTGATGGTGGCATCCGCAATAACCCAGACCAATCCTGGTGATGGTACATTACATTGCCAACGGGTTTAGCAGATGATGGTCTTTAAATCCATCCAGAAATGTTCATTGTCTTCAACTCAAAGCACAGCAGTCATGGAGCACTGCTGAAGGCTCCCATGAATTGTTGTCATAAGTTCATGTGATAGGAGCAGAATTAGATCATTTGTCCCATCAAGTCTACTCCACCATTCAATCATGTCTGATCTATCTCTCCCTCCTTGTATTGTATTGTATTGTATTCAAATTTATTGTCATTGTCTCAATTTGAGACAACGAAATGAATTTCCCTTACAGGCAGTATCATTAAAAAAAAATCACAAAAAAATAAATAGATAATAAATAAATAATAAAACATATTAAAAATAAAATTGAAATTGAATTAAAAAAAAAGCACAAACACAGAAAGTCCACCTAAGGAAGTCCTTAGGATTAGGAAGTCCTCCTAACCCCATTCTCCTGCATTCTCCCAATAGCCTCTGACGCCCATACTAATCAAGAATCTACCCAAAAAAAATCCACCGACTTTGGCTCCATGGTCTTCTGTAACAAAGAATTCCATAGACTTCCGTAACTACACTTTGACCGAAGAAATTCCTCCTCATCGCCTTCCTAAAAGATCGTCCTTTAATTCTCAGGCTATGACCTCTGGTCTTAGATTCTCTCACTAGTGGGAACATCCTCCCCACATTACTCTATCCAAGCCTTTCATTATTCTGTAAGTTTCAATGAGGTCCCCCTCATCCTTCAAAACTCCAGCGAGCACAGGGCCAGTGGCGTCAAACGCTCATCATATGTTAATCTACTCATTCCTGGGATCATTCTTGTAAACTATCAGATCAATGTGCTGGAGGTTGGGTTTCCAGTGGAGGACGGTGTCAGGGACCATGATGGATTTAATGGCCAAGCAATCTTGGGGCAGCAGACGATCTGCCTCTGTTCCTGCAAGTTAAAGAAATAAATCTCCTCTAAACCCTCTCCAGAGCCAGCACATCCTTTGTGAGATATGGGGCCCAAAATTGCTCACAATATTTCCAAATGCGACCTTACCAGTGCCTTATAGAGCCGCAACATTATATCCTTGTTTTTGTATTCTAGCCCTCTTGAAATAAATGCTTGCATTGCGTTTGCTAGCTGTTGTTTTTAACAGATTTTGTGTTGAATTTCCATTGCCATGATCTTGCCAATGTATGGTATGTTGAGTGATCAGGAAACATGATGAATTTAATAACATGACAATCTGCAGAACAGTCACTGGTTTAATGCATGGTCCTCATGGTACAAGCATCCTTATGATTTTAAACTCTTATGACAAGGTAGTCAAAGAGTGCCATGCTCCCTGCAAAGTTGTCTCTAAATCATTTAAAATGTAATACTTTATGTTGTAAATTTAACTCATTTTGCCCAAAAACGCTCTTGTTGATGCCAACACACTTACATGGTAGTAGTATGGTAATAATCTTGCCATTTTGGACTCAAAAGGGCTGTCCAGTCTTGAACGTGCATCCTTGTATCAGGCCATTTAATTTACAGCATCTATGAGCAGATTTATCCCTTGCGATCTACTGTTACGGCCAGTCTGAACTTAAAACTGTTGTACCAATGCAGCAACTACACCTTGTAGATAAGCAAGAAATCTAAGAGTTCCGTGTCAAGGAAAGTCCAAGCTGACTGGAGATCTGTAACCTGCATCGGCCTTTGTCTGAGACTCATGATAAGTCCTCACAGCTAATGTAGTGGTTGGGGGAGGGGGACACACTGGTGGCTTCACCCCATCAGGTAGCTTCCTACAACCATTGGCTCCATCACCCCACTTCCCCCACTCCCATTGCATGACAAGGATGTGAGGTTGGACGTGAATTTACAGGCAGATAGTAAGGTCATCCAGGCCGATTTTTGACAGATCAATATTTTTGCCAGTTGATTGGGTATTCATTATTGGTCTGGGCATAAGCACAGTGCCTCTTCTTTTGTGATAGGGGCTCATTACCTGTTGCATTGTACTGAGATGGTGGGCGGGGTTACGTTTAACATCTGAAGGACACAGTGCAGCAGTATTCTAGTGTAAACTCAGTCTAGATTAAAGGGCCGGTCCCACTTGGGCGTTATTTGCGCATCATTTATGCGACATAATTTACGCGTCATGATGCATGACGCGCATTATGAGCGCATGGCGCGTGTTGAGACGTGGTGGCATAGGCAGTGACGCACGGTAGCGCGCGGCGCCCCAGGATTTTGGGATTCTCAAAATCCTCGCACGCCACCTGCGTGACGTGCAAATGACGCCCAAGTGGGACAGGCCCTTAAATACTCAGGTGCTTGTAGCAGGGACTGCATCTAAAAGGCAAAGCTAACATCTTGCAAACAACAACCTAGACAGAATGGGTTATCTAAGGTGCTTTGATGCAGCGATTACCCCATTGTAAGCTGAAACCATCATTAGTCTCTGTCACTGAACCCTTCATTAGTTTCTGAAACATTAAATAGAGTCCAATTAATTTAACACTGCCAAACTCCTGCTGTAAAACAAGGAAAGCAATATAAAAGCAAAAGATTGGGAGACTGGAAGTCTGGAATAAAAAGTCAGCCAGGTCTGGGGAAAAAGACACAGAAAGATTTCAGGCTGAAAACGTTTCATTAAAACGGTTCAAAAAGTGGCGATTAATGAGTAATTAGATGCAGATAAAAGTGGAAGTGTGGAGAGAATTCGGGGAAGGTCTATGATAGGGTTGGAGGCAGATTAAATGGCAAAACATTTCTCAAATAATTTTTCGTTTCAGTTTTGATGAAAGGTCATTGAACTTTAGTTCTTTCTCCGACACCCTTAAAAAAGTAATTTTTGTGTTTTTAACACTTTATCTAAGGGCATAACTATCCTAACTATCTTAATGTGTAGGAAAAACTGCAGATGCTGGATTAAACCAAAGATAGATACATAAAGCTGAAGTAACTCAGCGGGTCAGACAGCATCTCTGGAGAGAAGGAATAGGTGACGTTTCGCGTCGAGACCCTTCTTCAGACAGAGTCAGGGGAAAGGGAAATAAGAGACATAGACAGTGATGTAGAGAGATGTAGCACAAATGAATGAAAGATATGCAAAAAAGTAACAATGATAAAGGAAACAGGCCATTTTTAACTGTGGCGGAGGTGGGAATGAGTACAGATAATGAGACTCAACAAGCCGACTTTGAAGCCGGTACGAATTGGGTGGGAGAGGGATGGAAAGAGAGGGAAAGCAAGGGATACTTGAAGTTAGAGAAATCAATATTCATACTATTATTCATATTCATACTATCTTAATTTTGTCTTTACAGCAATACTACATCCTACTGATCCTGACAGATGGAGTTGTCACTGATATGGCGGATACAAGGGAGGCAATAGTCCGAGCATCACACCTTCCAATGTCCATCATCATTGTTGGTGTGGGCAACGCAGATTTTACAGATATGGAGATACTGGATGGTGACGATGGGGTTTTACGATCACCAAAGGGTGAACCTGTGCTAAGAGACATTGTACAGTTTGTCCCCTTCCGTGAATTTAAAAATGTAAGAACCAAATCATTTTTTGAATGATTAGTCCTTTTACATGAGATTAACATAAGATCATGTGATAGGAGCAGAATTAGGCCATTTGGTCCATCAGGTCTACTCCGATGTTCAATCAATCGCCTTCTCCCCATAACCTCTGATCTCCGTACTAATCAAGAATCTATCTATCTCTGCCTTAAATATACACCCTGACCTCCATAGCCTTTTGTGGCAAAGAATTCCACAGATTTACCTCCCCCTGACTCAAGAAATTCCTCCACATCTCCTTTAAAGAGCATCCTTTAATTCTGAGGCTATGACCTCTAGTCGTAGACTCTCCCACTAGTGGAAACATCCTCTCCACATCCACTGTATCCAAGCCTCTTACTATTCTGTATGTTTCAATGAGGTTCCCCCTCATCCTTCTAAACGCTAGTGAGTACAGGCCCAGTGGCGACAAACGCTCATCGTAGGTTAACCTACTCATTCCTAGGATCATTCTTGTAAACCTCCTCTGGACCCTCTCCAGAACCAGCACATCCTTCCTCAGAAATGGGGCCCAAAATTATCTTCTATTTGATTGATTCTCAATGCCAGAGTTGAAAATTATTTTAAAAAGGATCGCACAAATTCAGAATAAGAATAAGAAGGTGAAGAACCAGTTACAGTTTACAAATTCTGTTTGTAATACAATTAGGTACTTTGCTTTGGTTGTATATTCTTAGTATCATACACCTCTACTGTATATAGCGTACATGTGTGGGCATAAGTAGGCATGTGATGTTGCATGGGGTTGTATTTTCAGATGAGACCTACTCAGACGTTATTTTAAATCTCCATCCACTGTGCTGCTCAATAGTCTGCCGTGTCCAGATCCTATGTAGGTGCCCACTTTACGCTTTCATTGATTGTCCTCAACCCTCATGCTCCCCTTACTTTCAGCATCCTCGGGTATTCAACACCCACACTCATCTCCCGGGTGCCTGCCCAATACTTTCCACGACCCTACATCCATGCCACTCCGTCACATGCAACCATTTCCTCAATTGTACAGCTCCACATCTAATATCCTGATCTCATTTCTGACCACACTCACTGTTCCAATTGGGCCTATTCTGTGGCTGAGAGGCTTCACATCACACTGGTTTGAACCCACTGTGCAACATTTGTTTAAGCTAATTTTTAGTCACATCACAGTTTCTACTACATTCGCAAGTCAGTTCTTATTAGGAATTTGTATTCCATTCAGCTACAGTAGTTT
This sequence comes from Leucoraja erinaceus, assembly GCF_028641065.1. Lineage (NCBI taxonomy): Eukaryota > Metazoa > Chordata > Chondrichthyes > Rajiformes > Rajidae > Leucoraja > Leucoraja erinaceus. The sequence goes on from NC_073393.1 coordinate 40,000,241, forward strand.
ATTTTTCCTCTTCGCAAGAGCCTCCCTTCTAATTAGAAGTAAAACCTCCCAATTTTCCAAGTATTTTGCGATTCTAACTTTACACAAAACAACGCAATCCTATGCACTTTTATATTAAAAGGCAGTCTAAAATTTACAATGTGCCATGTTGTGAAAAGAACATTCGTATCAAAGTTCTTTGCTTTTCCAGCAATCATCAATGAACTTGTTTTAGTCAGGATAAGGTAATAGAATGAAGCTTGATCATTGGTTTTGATTTAGACAGGTGTGTTATGTTAGTGGAGCAAAGCTTGCAGATTTAGCACAATTCAATGCAAACTTTTGTTGCCTTTCATTTTTACTTAAGCTTAAAAGTTTATTTGTCCAGAGTTGAGAGCAGCATTTTGACTTCATTTCAGTTCACATTCTCAGCATTGAGGTAGGCTATACCTACTGGATGTGATGAAATGTCAGACAATGCTCTTTGCTTAATGTACTCTGTTTCATAATGTCTCAGTTTAATTTCTTCTGCTGTTTGGGTGATTACCCTGTTTTATTAAGTGATTGTCCTCCTTCCAATACTATCTGGTTGAGGATAAGCACACACAAGGACAAATGAACACATTACAGTAATTGTTTTAATCATAAAGTATTTGATTCGTAATTCGCACACAGCAGTTTTAACCAGGAAGAATTTAACAAATTCTCATCCATGAAGGCACATTTGAGAACAGTGAAGGGATTGAGTATTCTGTGTGGTGAGATGAGAAGGTTTTCTTACTCGAATGTTGCTTGGCATTCTTCCAGAAATTTTGGACCATCGACTATTTTAAATATTTATACACTCAGAATGGCTTTTGACACAATTCCAAGTTTACATTTTGTTCCAAAGCCAGCAGTTATTCTAGCATTTTCTTAAGCCTGACATTTTATCTCTAGAACTCCTAGCCTGGTAATTTACTTACTGGCAAATCTTGTTCCATAGCTTTCAATGTACAGCCTGGAGGTTAAGCAAGAACAATATAAGGCCATGCAAGCAGTTTAATGTTATTTAGGTTTCCTTAACATTTCTACTAAATACCAAGCCTAATTTATAATCAATATCCAATATCAGAAAGGGTGAAATCCTTCATAATGATGTTAATTTGATTATCTCGTGTTTTTTTCTGTTGTACATTTTTTTTGTAATAATTTTATTTATTAGAAGTAAAGTACATTACAATAATACAAGCCAACTATACCTTAATACATTTCTTGTACCACTTCATTTTTTAAGCTTTAAAAAGAGAAAAAAGTAAAGAAAGTGAGATAGAATCGTGAGTATGTGAAAAAGTGATCATGAAAAAAGACCCATTACGCGAAGAGTCAGAGAAAAAAGTTAAGAAATAGACCATAGAAAAGAAAAAAGAGAAAAAGAAACAAAAGCTATGTTAAGAAGACAGAGCTAGAAGGGATATACCAACTTCGTATTTTCCATCCCCCCCCTTACCAGGTCATAGAAACATAGAAATTAGGTGCAGGAGTAGGCCATTCGGCCCTTTGAGCCTGCACCGCCATTCAATATGATCATGGCTGACCATCCAACTCAGTATCCTGTACCTGCCTTCTCTCCATACCCTCTGATCCCCTTAGCCACAAGGGCCACATCTAACTCCCTCTTAAATATAGCCAATGAACTTGCCTCGACTACCCTCTGCGGCAGAGAGTTCCAGAGATTCACCACTCTCTGTGTGAAAAAAGTTCTTCTCATCTCGGTTTTAAAGGATTTCCCCCTTATCCTTAAGCTGTGACCCCTTGTCCTGGACTTCCCCAACATCGGGAGCAATCTTCCTGCATCTAGCCTGTCCAACCCCTTAAGAATTTTGTAAGTTTCTATAAGATCCCCTCTCAATCTCCTAAATTCTAGAGAGTATAAACCAAGTCTATCCAGTCTTTCTTCATAAGGCAGTCCTGACATCCCAGGAATCAGTCTGGTGAACCTTCTCTGCACTCCCTCTATGGCAATAATGTCCTTCCTCAGATTTGGAGACCAAAACTGTACGCAATATGCCAGGTGTGGTCTCACCAAGACCCTGTACAACTGCAGTAGAACCTCCCTGCTCCTATACTCAAATCCTTTTGCTATGAAAGCTAACATACCATTCGCTTTCTTCACTGCCTGCTGCATCTCCCCTTTTCCTAGTCGGCCACCTAGTCCTGAAACCATTTCTTTTCAGAGTACTGTTGCACCTCATTTTTACAGAAAACTAACAGCAATAATGAAGGAAGGAAATAAACAATTCCTCAAAATAAACGTTTTTAATATTGTACAAATAATTTTGCCAACAAATACTCAAAGAAATTACAACATACTCGTGGGGCTAAATTAATATTGGTTTTGAGATCCCATGCTCAGCAGTAGTCTAACTCAATTTTCCTTCACTAATCAAAACTGCAATTAGCTACCCCTGGATTACCAGTTAGCTGCATGTGACTCCTGGGTAATTATTGAAAAAAACTGCCTGAGGATTTCAAAAAGTAATATCTGGCATCTGAATTTTCCTTTTTGCCAATTTGGTTATTTTCAAATATATCTCGCATTTTTATTGTCAAAATAATTTACTTATCCCATCAGTTTATAATGTTACATGAGGTAATGCATACAGATTACAAGTTCTTTGAGTATAGAAGTTGGGGGGGGGGGGGGGGGGGTTATGTTACGGTTATATTAGATGTTGGTGAGGCCACATTTAGAGTATTACTAGACCAAGTGGGACCCGTTGGGTCCCGTCCCCCAAAGCAGGGGGGGGGGGGGGGGGGGGGGGGGGGGGGGGGGGGGGGGCGGCATCACAATGGAGGGCTGGTCCCCGAATGGAATATTATTCCATCACTCACCCATAGGTCCCACTAATCACCACTCCCTAGAGAGAGAGGGGGGGGGGGGGGGGTAGAGAGGGAGGAGGGGGGGGTAGAGAGGGGGGGCCGGCAGAGAGGGAGGGGGGGTAGAATGGGAGGGGAAGGGGGTAGAGAGGGACAGGGAGGGGGAGTAGAGAGGGAGGGGGGTAGAGAGGGGGAGGTGGAAGGGGGGAGAGAGGGAGGGGAGGGGGAGGGGTTTAGAGAGGGAGAGGGGCAGAGAGGGAGGGGGTAGAGACCCTACCCCATCTCCCTTCTCCTCATTTCCCTCACCCTCCTCCCCTCACTCTGCCCCTGGACCTACCCAGGTTGTAGAGCAGCGCCAGGGCCTGGATAACTTGAGAGCCCATTGTGATTGGTGCACTGTGAGAGGCAGCCAGCTTGAGAGGCCATTGTTACCGTTGGCAACGGTCATAGTGGCAGTTGGCAGCCAACTTGAGAGCGCATTGTGATTGGTGCACGGAGAGAGGCATTGTGACATCATCACTGGACGTTCTGTCAGAAAGCGGGTTTGTCTTTATTTGTAACTTTAAATCATGAATAACTTTGGAAATATAGGTCGGAATGCGACAGGAAGATGTTTATCGCTTCTACAGGGAAAATGTGAGTAGAATATGTGAAAATGGGAAGGCTGTGGCGTAGCGTTTGGAAGAAGATAGGAAAAGGCAGAGCAGAGTGACTCATTGCCGGCACATGCAAAGAGTTTTAGTAATATAATGTTCAGTTTTGGTCACCATGTTATAGGAAAGAAGTTGTCAAGCTTGGAAGGGGTCAGAGAAGATTTACCAGGATGTTGCCATGATTCAAGGGACTGAGCTATAGGGAGAGGTTAAGCAGGCTAGGGCTCTATTCCTTGGAGTGCAGGAGAATGAGAGGTGATCTTACAGAGATGTACAAAATCATGAGAAGAATAGATTGGGCAAACGCCCAGAGTCCTTTGCCCAGAGTAGGGGAATCAAGAACCAGAGGACATAGGTTTAAGGTGAGGGGGGAAAGATTTAATGGGAACCTGAGGGGTAACTTTTTTAAACAAAGGGGTGCATGGAACAAGCTGCCGGAAGAGGTAGTTGAGGCAGGTACTATTGCAATGTTTAAGAAACATTTAGAGGTTTAGAGGGATATGGGCCAAAAGCAGGCACGTGGAACTAGTGTAGATGGGGCATGTTGGGCCGAAGGGTCTGTTTCCACACTGTATCACTCTATGACTCAACAAAGATGCCAATGAAATGAACGAGACAAGCCTGGGAATGAGGGATTATGATTTTGTCCTTAGATGTAGGAAACTAAACCCATTCCCACCGGAAAATGTTTGCAAGTGCCTACTTCCCATGTTTTGAAAGTAATGGAGGGATTTAATAAGGTTGTCACAGAGTAGTAATTTATTCAGATTAAGAAAAGAGTTAAAAATATCAGGAGTGTATATCAAAGGAGAGTTGAAACATGAGACGTATTTCACTTTTTCATTGATGATGGGCCACAGTCTTGCTGATGATGTATTAAATCATTCATTAAGAAGTGGATGACCTGATTCTGTGTGGAATTGCTGTGGGAATTTGAGGAAAATAAAGTTGGCTTGAATGGCTGTGCGTTTAGTTTAGTTTAGTTTAGAGATACCGTGCAGAAATAGGCCTTCGGCCCACCAAGTCCACGCCGACCAGCGATCCCCGAACATTAACACTATCCTACACACATTGGGGACAATTTACATTTATACCAAGCCAATTAACCTACAAACCTTTACTTCTTTTGGAGTGTGGGAGGAAACCGAAGATCTCAGAGAAAACCCACGCAATCACGGGGAGAACGTACGAACTCCGTACAGACAGCACCCATAGTCGGGATCGAACCTGGTACTCCAGTACTGCTAGTGCTGTAAGGTGGCAAATCTACCGCTGCATCTCCTTTCGACCTGTATAGGTTAAACTGACAGCAAGACATGACTATTTTTGTTATATAACAGTTTTGGTCTCCACATTTCAGGAAAGACATTCTTGCTATTGAGGGAATGCAGCATAGGTTCACGAGGATGATTCCCGGGATGGCTGGACTGTCATATGTTGAAAGAATGGAGCAACTGGGCTTGTATACACTGGAATTTAGAAGTATGAGAGGGGATCTTATTGAAACATATAAGATTATTTAGTGATTGGAGGCAGGAAACATGAGGCACTAGAGGCAGGGAACATGTTCCCAATGTTGGGGGAGTCCAGAACCAGGGACCACAGTTTAAGAATAAGGGGTAGGCCATTTAGAACGGAGATGAGAAAAAACTTTTTCACCCAGAGAGTTGTGAATCTGTGGAATTCTCTGCCTCTGAAGGCAGTGGAGGGCGATTCTCTGGATGCTTTCAAGCGAGAGTTAGATAGAGCTATTAAAGATAGAGGAGTCAGGGGATATGGAGAGAAGGCAGGAACGGAGTATTGATTGTGGATGATCAGCCATGATCACAGTGAATGGCGGTCGGTGCTGGCTCGAGTGGCCGAATGGCCTACTCCACCTATTGTCTATTGTCTATTAAGGTGTCCTATTTTTGAGCTACTTTTTCTCTATGGCACTTGGATCTGTCTACATGGTATATCTGCTTTCAGTAAAGATGGTCTCCTGCCTACAATTGCAGATGGAGCACTCTGCTGTAGTTAATCTCTCTCGTAGTTCTGCGCACGCTCTCCATCCGCACGGATAGAACAAGGGTAGAGTTCCCCTGGTCCTTCCTTCACCCCACCAGCCTCCGTATCCAACATATCATTCTGACATTTATACCTCCTTCAACATCATCCCATCCTTTTGCACATTTCTTGGAGACATCTCACAACTTCTTGCTTTGCCCAACCTGACGCCTCCTCAGGTGCTTGCCCCTGCAAACTGCAGGAGATGTACCACCTGTCCATACACCTCCCCTCTTGCTTCCATCCAGTGACTGCAGCAGCCCTTTCAGGTGTGACACCTCTTCCAACCTTACCTTGTTATGCAGAGCTCCCAATATGGCCTGTTTTACAGAGGGTTGAGACCAAGCATAGACGAGGTGACCATTTTGGTAAATACTCGCTCTCTGTCTACTGAGGCCTGCTGGATTTGCCAGTTGCCCCCCATTTTAACTTGCCTTCCCATAACGACCTTTGTGTCCTTGGCCTCTTCCATTGCCAGCGTGAGTTCTCATGCAAACTGGGAGAATAACACCTCATGTTCCGCTTGGATATCTTACGACACAACAGTACGAACACGTAATTCTCTAAATTGAAATAATACACCCAGGCCCCCTCTCCCTTTACCCTATGCACATATTTCCCCCACTATCTCTCATCACCCCAGGCATACTATTCAGTTTTCTCCTCAATACACTCATCTTCCATCCCTAAGTCCCATATTTCCCTCTCATCCCCTTTCCTCCCCCTTGCCTTTACCCCCATACTCCTTCCTCTGGCTTTACATTTCACTCCTCCTCTTTCCTCATCTGACCTCCTTTTGTTTCCGTCTGAAGAAGGGTCTTGACCCGAAACGTCACCTATTCCTTTGCTCCATAGAGCTGCTGCTGCACCCGCTGAGTTTCTCCAGCATTTTTGTCTACCTTCGATTTTTCCAGCATCTGCAGTTCCTTCTCAAACATCCTTTTGCTTCCTTTTACTTGTGGCCTTTGTGACTTCCTCTAACGTTCTGCCAATCACCCCTCCCCCACCCTCACCTCTATCCAGCTGTCACTTGGCCTGCATTTGTCCCATTCCTACCCCTGTTCTACAGTGTTCTGAAGAAGAGTCCTGAAAATGTCCTTCTGTCCATTCCCTCCACAGATGCTGCTTGAACATCTGGAGGGGGAATGGACAGAAAAACATTTTCAGGACTTCTTCAGACTGATTGGAGTAAGAGAGATAATACTGTAAAATAGAGGTCCCCCAGCACTTTGTTTTTTGCTCAAGTTTACAATCTCTGCAGTCTCTTGTGCCTGGTATTTCCATCATCGATGTGCCATTCAGTCCGCCTTTTCCCACCTTAAATTAGAGATCAACTGAGAGATATTGCTGCTTGATTTTGACCATATATGTGTGAGATAATACCCCTCCTCGGTGCCTCTTCCTCCAGATGTGTGGCTGAGAGTATCGGCAAGTGGACGATGTGACCACTAACACACGTCCAGTTATCTCTATGAATCATAAAATGGAAATGGCATGGAAGAAGGCCTTTCAGTCTTTCTGTGTCATGTTGACTAGCAATGCAGCCAATGCCCTCCCCTCTTTACTCATGTCCCGACAATTATTTTTTCTGCTTCAGTATATCGCTGGTCCAAGCTGTACCACTCCATCACAACCCTGTTCCACCTTATCCAAGTGGCAGGGGCTGCCCTAGGCTTCTTCTGCACAGAGCATAGGTACAGGCCCTTTAGCCCATGGTGTCTGTGCTGAACATAATGTCACATTACACTGATTCTTATTTTAATCTCTGCTATAGTGGCCAGAAATTATCTACAGTGGCATCAATCACTTCCTGCATGGTTATCCCACTTTCACGACCTAATTCGCGACCTCTGATGACCTTAAACCACCTAAAAGAAAATCAAAGTCACGGACACCTCCGACCTCCTACGATCTTCCACGACTATGTCTATGAGCTTCTATGACTATGTTGAAGACCTCCCACAACTATGAAGAGGACCTCTTTCGATTATGTTGAAGACTGGCTTCGACCATGTACGTTTTACTGCTGTTTGCAGCAGCCCTTTTACTTCAACAGCCTTTTAAGAAAGGCAGAAGGGAAAGAACAAGGATGAAGAGAGAGAACAAGAAGAGGTCTCAATTGGTAAATGGAGATGATGTGATGGACTGTCCCAGTACACCAGATGACTGGAGGAGAGTGGCGATGGGCTTTGACAAAAGATGGAACTTTAAGCACACATGTGGGGCAGTGGATGGCAAGCATGCTATTCTTGTCCCTGACCCTGAACCCCTCATTTTTCTTTCCGTACAGGATGGAACCATTCCTCAAGGTCCCCCTCCTGCTGCCTGGTGAAGGTGTAGGGCATAACCTTCCTCCAGCCCTCCCTCACCACCACTGGGGCATCTGCCTTTGATGCTGTGTCAGACACAGGAGAAAAGGCTGCTTTGCTGCCTTCAAATGAGGCAGTGAAGGATGGGGTGGTGGTGGGGACATTTACAACCACCCTGGTCTCCTCCTCCAGGGGTCTCTCATGCAGGGCTACCTCCTCCTGCACTATCACCTCCTGTGGCATCATCTCCTCTTGGGTGGGCAACACCTGCCCTTCCCGTGCGCTGCTGCCTTTATGGTGCCATCTCTAAAACACAAGTCTCCTCTCCATAAAACTCTCCAGCTATGAATGAACATGCCTTGGAGTGACAGAGGTGACGTTCTGCTGTTTAAATTACCTTTTTTTTTCCTACTGACCTTTTTTTCACCCCGGAGCTATTACCTTCGACTGCCTCCGACTACCTGCGACTAACATCACGACCTCCACTATTAATTTTCAGTGACATTATTTGAAAACACATGAGGTTCCATGTGCATGTTGACTGCACCTTACACCATGTTATCACCCAACTCCTCTGTGGCAGCTGTGGCAGCTGATTTATCTGCATGAGCAGCATTTTACTCCAACTACTAGGGTGGCACACTGGTGCAGCGGTAGAGTAGCTGCCTTCCAGCACCAGAGACCCAGGTTCGATCCTGACTACAGGTGCTGTTGGTAATGGAGTTTGTACATTCTCTCCGTGACCTGCGTGGGATTTCTGCAGGATCTCTGGTTTCCTCCCACATACCAAAGACATACAGGTTTGTAGGGTAATAGGCTTGATATAATTGTAATTTGTCCCCAGTGTGTGTAGGGTAGTGTTAGTGTGCGGGGATCGCTGGTCGGTGCGGACTTGGTGGGCCGAAGGGCCTATTTCCGCACTGCATCTCTAAAACTGGGAAGACCAAAACTATTGCCTTCAGCCAATGACACTGACTCTGCCTCGGTCCCTGGCAGTTGTCTGAGAATTACATCCTCAGTTCACAGTCTCGGGTTTCTGCTTCTCCTGGAGATGAGATTCAAATTTCATGGTTTCTCCTTCACAAAACTATCTCTCCAGAATATTGTTCCTGGCCCCAGCCTCAGCATTTTAGCAGCAAAAATCCTCCACAAGATTGAAGTAAAGCAAGGTTTTATTGATCTGCTTCCCATCTTTTACCATTGTTGTCTCTGTACTGTACACTGACAATGACAATTAAAATTGAATCTGAATCTGAATCTGAATCTAAACGTTACTGATTATGTTAACATAATGGTTAGGATTCCGATTGTCTTCTGAGAAATAAGCTGAAATCCAAACCCTATTTCATTTTAATTTAAACAAATCTCTAATGGTAGGCAAGGATCATTAATAGTGATGAAATTACTATAGTGCTGTATATCATGCTCACTGATTTCTCACAGATTCACTGTGATCCATTTCTTCTCTCCGGAGATGCTGCCTGTGCCGCTAAGTGACAGGTGGCGCAATGGGCTAAGTGTTCGGCTGGCGACCGGAAGGTAGCCGGTTCGAACCCCGCTTGGAGTGCATACTGTCGTTGTGTCCTTGGGCAAGACACTTCACCCACCTTTGCCTGCGTGTGAATGTGTGTGAGTGATTGGTGGTGGTCGGAGGGGCCGTAGGCGCAGATTAGCAGCCACGCTTCCGTCAGTCTGCCCCAGGGCAGCTGTGGCTACAGACGTAGCTCACCACCACCGAGTGTGACTGAGGAGTGAATGAATAATGCGATGTAAAGCGCCTTGAGTATCTAGAAAGGCGCTATATAAATCCCATCCATTATTAAGTTACTCCAGCATTTTGTGTCTTTCTCAGGCACAGTAATTGCCTGTTATCATGACCTAGTGAGGAATCTTTGCTCCTCAGGGATACAAGTATTGGTCTCTCTTGATTGCCCTGTGGAATGGTCCAGTAATCCATTCAGTTCTCTAATACATGTAAATTACTGGACTCAAAAATAAAATGACCTGGATATTGTATCTATGTTGAAAGTACTGACATTTGCTGCCATTACTCCTTGCACGCGTGCTATTTATGATTCCCATGCGTGTGAGGCTTAACACAGGAACCTTAAAGCTGCTGTCAGTAATGCAAGCTGTCATCATGGGCTGTGCTGAGAATGAAACTAAAATCACAGACTGATGCCAACTTTAGCATTTTACAATTTGTCCTACTACAAAAAAAAATAATATATTTACTTTCATGAAATTTAAGCAAATTCATAGCACAATACCAAACCATGGCGCATAACAAAATATCAAACCAGTTACTGCCTCACAGCGCCAGAGACCCGGGTTCGATTTGCGTGTACATTCTCCCCGTGAATCGCGTGGGTTTTTTCTGGGTGCTCCGATTTCCGGCCACAATCCAAGCTGTACAGGTTTGTAGACCAATTGGCTTGGTAAAACTGTAAATAGTCCCTAGTGTGTGTAGGATAGTGCTAGTGTACCTGGTAATCGCTGGTCGGCGTGGACTTGGGCCAAAGGGCCTGTTTCCGCACTGTATCTCTCAACTAAAAAATCTAAGTATTAGCAAATCATATGGCCTGAGAAACACAAATCCTGCCTGCATTTTAATTTCTTTTCATGAATATGTCAAAGAACAAAGGATTTCAAAGTAAATGTCATTATTATATTAATATCTTAATATTATCAGCAGTTAAATAAATGAAAAGTACAAATGTGCATGTACGTATCTTTATTTAGAAACTTGTATAATGTTTAAAGGTTAATTAAAATTGAGAATTCTTTAACATGGTTGGCTACTGTCTGAAGAAGGGTCTCGACCCGAAACATCACCCATTCCTTCTCTCCAGAGATGCTGCCTGTCCCGCTGAGTTACTCTGGCTTTTTGTGTCTATCTTTGGCTGCTCAGCCAGTTTGATAATATCACACTTGCTGGATGTCAGGAATTCCCTATAAATGATCTCTTGTAGCGACTTCGAAAAGGTAAATTTCACAGCTGAGTTGTTGTAATTCTGTGTGGAACTGTCTTTAAGGTCGGGGCAAATGCTGTCGTTTCAGCACAATCTTTATTGTTCTCAGTTAATACTTTTATTTTATTGCTGTGTTTCAGGCATCTCCAGCAGCTTTGGCTAAGTGTGTCTTAGCAGAAGTCCCGAAACAAGTTGTGGAATATTACAGCTACAAGGCCATTCCTCCTAAATGTCTCAGTCTGGATTCCTCTGAGTCAGCATGCACAACGCCAGAATAAAGAGACTGCTCTTTGCTGATGGAGGTTTCTGAAGGGAGAATGAGATGACCCAGAGTAAAAAAAAATCTTCACATTATGTATCTGGTTTGCTGCAAACATATTAAGATAAAAGCAAAGCTATTTTCACAGCTTGAATAACCAAGTTCCGATGCCCATGCCACTGATCAACCACAGCAAAATATCTGGATGCTGAAAGATAATGTTTGGGGAATATTGGCCAATTCCCAAACATTGCACTTTTAGTGTTTTTATCCGAGTCAATGGGATATACATATAATTTGTTATCTGTACTGAATAGATGCAAAATGGCTGTAGAAACATCTTTCATGAATTATTTCATTTTTCTGCACTAGACCCTCCCAAGTCATTTAGCCCCACTGGAGAAAGCAGACCACATGGCATTTGCTGCACGGTTTCTACATTTGCGGCTTCATAAGCAATTTGAAGGTTTTGGGGTTAATTTGGTTGATTTTTGTGCAAATATTAATTCTGCAGAATTTTATAAGATTTCTTCTTGCCTCTACCTTGAAACAAAAACTGCATGCCAAAATTAATATAGCATGAAAGTAGAAGGAGAATCAAGGCATCATAAATAAAGGTCTTGACCCGAAACGTCACCCATTCCTTCTCTCCACAGATGCTACCTGTCCTGCTGAGTTACTCCAGCATTCTGTGTCCATCTTCGGTGTAAGCCAGCATCTGCAGTTCCTTCCTACATAAATAAAACACTACTCTTTTGGATCATAATGGCTAAAATGAAAAGAATAGCATGGCATACATTTAATCAATCAGTGAGTCAGAGTGTTTGTTTTACTAGCTGCAGTTACAAGAAGTGGTGGAGGTTGCATTTAATTCAAGAAAGTTCCTAATGTATGAATGATCACATCATAGTAAAGAATTGGTGGCATATGAAGGAATCAAACAAGGCAGCACAGTGGTGCAGCAAATAGAGCTCCTGGCTCACAGCGACAGAGACCTGGGATCCATCCCAGCCTTGGCGCTGTCTGTTTGGAGTTTGTACGTTCTCCCTGTGACCACGTTGGTTTCCTCCAGGTGCTCCGGTTTGCTTCTACATCCCAAAGGCATGTAGGGTTGGAGCTTATTTGGTCCCTTTTATTGTCCCTAGTCTATAGGGAATGGATGCGGAAATGGAATAACATAGAACAACTATGAATGGATATCGACGTGGACCCAGTGGGCCGAGGGTCCTATTTCCATGCTGTATCTTCATAAAAAAATAGAAGTGTTCTCCAGCAACTGACGTAATAATAGTAGGAACACAGATTTGGCTGGCTCCCTGTTAAGTATGGTGGTTGCTAGCAACGTCTACTGAAAAAGATAGGGATATTTTAAAGGGTTGACAAACATAAAAGGATTTTGGCTTCATGGAAAATTTCTTGGCAAACCAATTATTTGATCTGCAGAAAGAAAGAGAGAGAGATAGAAGTCAGAAATAAAACAAGTATTTCTTTTATACCGTCAATGATGTTTTGATATTTCATAATACAAATTTCCCCATAGCATTTTATTATCAATTCAGTTCAGTTTAGTTTATTTCCTGAGAGAATTATTTAAAAAACGATTTGATGCAAGATTAACATGGCACACTCAAAATGATCACAATCAAAGCGAGGTACAGTGAAAAGCTTTTGTTGCGTGCCATCCAGCCACCGGAAAGACAATACATAATTAATCATCAATAAATGTTTGAGCCAGTAAAGTGCTTCTTTAAAAAGGCAAAATCATTGCAGCATTCTCAACTTAAAGCTGTGAGATATCAAGAAGTTAAACCCTACTTAGAGCTTCTCAAGGATGGAAGTAAAAATGGAGTGTTGAGTTTAACTACTGCGTATGGTACCTCAAGGGTTTCCCAGCGTAATCTGGAAAATAGAACCCTGTAAGATCTACAGGGTCGGTAGGGTCTGTGTAGGTCCTACCTTACAGGCAGTGAATGGTAGGGCTTTGGGGAGTGTTGTAGAGCAGAGGGATCTAGGAGTGTATGGTCCCTTGAAGATGAAGTCGCAAGTAGATAGGGTGGTCAAAAAGGCTTTTGGCACGTTGGCCTTCAGCAGTCAGAGTATTGAGTATAGAAGGGAGGTCATGTTGCAGTTGTATAAGATGTTGGTGAGGCCGCATTTAGAGTATTGTGTTCAGTTCTGGGCACCATGTTATAAGAAAGATGTTGTCAAGCTGGAAAGGGTACAGAAAAGATATGTGAGGATGTAGCCAGGACTAGAGGGTCTGAGCTACTGGGGGAGGTTAAGTCGGCTGGGACTCTTGCCCAGAGTAGGTGAATCGAGGACCAGAGGACATAGGTTTAAGGTGAAGGGGAAAAGATTTCATAGGAATCTGAGGGGTATCTTTTTCACTCAAATGGTGGCGGGTGTATGGAACAAACTGCCAGAGGTAGTTGATGCAGGGACTATCCCAACGTTTAAGAAACAGTTAGACAGGTACATGGATAGGACAGGTTTAGATGGATATGGACCAAACGCGGGCAGGTGGGACCAGTGTAGCTGGGCCATGTTGGCCAGTGTGAGCAAGTTGGGCCGAAGGGCCTGTCCCACTATTTGCGTTGCCAAACATTTTTGTTCAGAAATCCTGTGCAGAAAACGACAAGTGCATCAGAGACATAAAATATAGTTAATTACTGCAGGAGTGGAGAACAATACAAGCAATGGGAAGATGTGAAAGCAGTGAAAAAGATTGAGCTGCCACAGAAATTCACATAAAGATGAGGGTGGCTGTGAACAAAGAGACGAGGAATGTTAACAAAGGGAAAATGTGCGCAATTATTTTTTTTTTTTGTGTTAAAATGGTTCTGGTGCAGAATTTCTGACTGATAGCATTTAGTTCATACTGTTTAATTTATACTGTCTGTCAAATGCAGAACAATCTAAAATAGTTTTATTTTTGGCAGCTTCTTCATATTTTAAGGTGTAATTACAGCACAACTGTAGAATCAGTGTGAAATAGTTGTGTTTGCATCAACATTTCAGTTCATCTCTCCATAAGGCTGAAGGCTGCATGGAAAAGGAGAAAAAATGTATCAGATGGGGCAAGGAGTGAAAGGTGAAGCAGGAGGGAGGGATATGGATGAAAGGTGATGGGAATGAGGGAATACAGGGGAAATAAATGAGAAATGGGGGACGAGGACGAGGGGGGGGGGGGGGGGGGGGGGGATAGAGATGAGCTTGTGGAGGAGGGGAGTGGGTTTAGGAGAAAGAGGGAGTTAGTAAAAGGGTGGTAGGGGGATATTACTTGAAACTAGATAATTCAAATGTTCACACTGTTCGGTTGTCAGGTCCTCAAATAGAATATGAGATGCTGTGCTTACAGTTTACATGTGGCCTCATTCTGGCAATGGAGGAGGCCAAGGACAAAAAGGTTGCTATGGGAAGGAGCATTGAAATGGTTGGTAACCAGGGGATCCAGTAGGCCTTGACGGACAGAGCGCACAATTGTATGCCTAATCCATGCCTGGTCTAACCGATGTAGAGGGGGACCACTGAATGCAGTCGGCTTCAGGATTCTAATGCCTCGCTCCATTTTGTCCCACACTCCCTCCGGGGCTTTGGGGGTCGAGATGTGTAATAAGTAATAATATTAACAGTAAATGGTGCCCATTTCTTACAATACTAAACTTGCAGTGTAAATGTGGGTGAAACAAAACGTTTAAATGCAGTTGCTGTATATTGGAAACAGAAACATGCAAAAACAGTAACCATGCAGGTACCTGTAGTAATGAACTCAAGCCTGTGTCTATTTTCGGTGTAAACCAGCATCTGCAGTTCCTTCCTACACGTGATTAGAAATAATGTTTGATTATAAAATTAATTATAAAGATTTTTTTTAATATTTCTGTGTTTTGTAATAGTTTATACAACTTTACATTTTTGATTTATGAAGTTCACTACTCAGGAGGAACTGTGTTCAAATATTATTTTATTTTTTAAAGTTTCCATGATAAAGTAAGTAAACCTCTGAAATACATTGATAGAGGTCATGGGCTATCTTCAGTTTCCAATGAGAACTCCCTAGTATGGTCACTGAGTGGTCTCCTAATGTGAATATTTTCAGGGTCTCTATAGTGTTCCACTTTGAGACTCGAACCTGAGAATCACTTGAGAACAAAGATGTAAAAGTCACATAAAGATGAGTCTAAGTCCCTTAGATCAATAATGCAAGCACATTAATGAGAACACGAGAAGGGTCACCTATTCCTTTTCTCCAGAGATGCTGTCTGACCCGCTAGGTTACTCCAGCTTTTTGTGTCTACCTTCGGTTTAAACCAGCATCTACAGTTCCTTCCTACACAGTGGGAGCACATGACTAGCTTTGCATCTGTTGTGTCTTACAGTTTAGTAGTGTAGATGATATTCTTTCAAATGATTGCTGCTTTTAATATAAACTGCAAGACAAGTCTTTCTACAACAGTCCTACCCATGTGGGAAATGTACTGACTATACTACACCACCATGGTAATACCTACTAAATCCTGCTTTCAGTGTGAAATAAGACAGTGCCCGTGATTGCATGGTTTAAGGGCAAATTGCTGCATTTCCTGATGTTCGATCCCATTTACTTGGATTTGCCGGTCTGAATTCATGTTTGTCCTTTATAAACGCATGTTAATAATTACTAAAATTCCAGACGCAGTGATTTGAAACATAGCAAATCAGTAACATAGTGCATGACAGTTATAAAATCTTTCTTGTAAGGTGAGAATACACCCGTCTGTCAAATCTTCATCAGAATGTAGCTTTTTTAATGTAACACATGTTAAGTAAAAACATCAAATCTCTGAAGTAGATCATAATTCTTTTCAAATTCATCAGGGTAAAATATTAAAGCTTTTAAAATTTCACTAGGTAGGAGACTGTTAGAAATTGATGTTCATTTACCCATGGGTAAACATTTTTAAAAATTCTTCCTACATTATTTTTAAATATCTAATGCTTCTACTCAAAAATTTCAATTAGCATTTTTTATTGCAAAGTTAAAAGTTACAAAATAATCAGTCACCAATGTTTAGCATCGTACAACCACTGTATTATTGTTTTGTGTTCTCTATGTTTTATTATTGTGATGCTGAGGAATATTTCATTGAAATATATCATTATAATCTAATTACAATGAAATTGTATTTCCTACAAAAAATTGCTGACTTTTGTGAGTGCATGATAAAATGTTGCCATAAATAATCATATTTTTGACACGACATATTAAGACAACGAGCATGTCAATCCTGATCGCATAGCAGGTTCAATCAGCTACAAGTTACCATTTCCTTTCCTATTAAGAAACCTTAATAAAAATTCTAAGAGAGCACCAACAGGGCAGCCAAAAATACATTTTTGGTCTGGATTGCTAGTAGCTAGTAATGTTCTCTTGGAGTTTAGGTGCATAATTTTGAGGAATAAGAAATTAATAGGAATAACAGAAACACTGCTTTTTGATGATCTTAATTCGGCAATTTTCCTGCCATGAACTTTAATAGTTGTACAGTATTCACATTTTGTACTGGCTCCAAATCTAGATTGTGAAAACCTTTTATAGTAATCAATGACTTTCTGGAGGTTATTTAGCACTCTACTAGTAACTACAAAATCATTAGTGCTGCAAACACTGCTCTTTTTTTATTTCCACAAACACTACATGGGTCCTTGCCTGAAAGTCATTTTCCTCCTTGGTGCTTGGTCATGGCCTATAAGAGGAGTGAACAGGTTATCCATTGATCTCAATGGAAAATAAAACTGAATGGGTCCCATTATGAGCAGGCAATGCACTGCCAGTTTCGATAAGCCAATGAAAGCTGCCCTCAATGATTCATCGTGTCTTTGGAAAGGTATGGAGTTACATTAGCAGTTAAGAAGACACAAAATGCTGGAGTAACTCAGCGGGACAGGCAGCATCTCTGGATGGAAGGAATGTGTAACGTTTCGGGTCAAAGAACTGAAGAAGGGTCTCGACCTGAAACGTCATTCATTCCTTCTATCCAGAGATGATGCCTGTCCCGCTGAGTTACTCCAGCATTTTGCGCCTATCTCTGGTGTAAAACAGCGTCTGCAGTTCCTTCCTATACATTAGCAGTTTGGTTTTGTTCAAGACATGGATTACAAAGATGAAATTACTTGTCATGGGTTTGTTTCCAGCCAGCGACTGGAGTAACAAAGCCCAATTTTGGGATAACATTTCTAGTACCTGAAAGTCTTATTCAAAGTTATTCCACTTTGCCATTTGAAGTAGCTGCCAGAGAGACTGCATATGTGAGCTGAGGGGTAGCCGTTATCAAAAGACCCTTCTGTTTAACTTAGCCCTGATGAATGAATGCCAGACTAACCCATTCAGGATGCTTCTGCAGTGCTCGCGTTTATCAATGGTTTCTTAACCAACAAATTGGAAAAGAGAGACCGACTTAGCTTTAAAATGGTTTAAATTCCTGATATTTCCCCCCATGAATTGATCTCATCGATTAATCTAGTTTTTTGTGTTTGAAAGACTAAGAGATGTATCACTCAAAACAGGATAGCGCATCCTATATTAGTTATATGCAGGAAATGATTTGGGCAACTCGACGAGTAAAAATATCATATCATTTAAATGCTACCACCATATTAAAATGATTGCTTATGCAAGAAGCTCTCATGGAAATAACAATGTAATTATGTCCAACTGATGTGTGGGAGTAGGGCTGGCAGAGGAACGGTATTGACTGGCAGTTAAACACTGCGATTTGGAGGAGATGATTGAAGTAAATGGATTGCTCCATAATAATCACGCTGGCCTGCTAAAGAGATTCTGAAGGGAATGAGTGAAGACCGGTTGAAAGCCGAAGTTAAGCTCTCTTAGGAACTTACATTTACAGAACTTATTGGATGGCGTGATGCCTGATTTCACAAAGCTAAATTCAAAAGTGTTGTGGAGAAAAACAGCTATAAAATATTTAGGATGTTTGCTTGCTTTTTACAGAAATGCATGGCAATAACAGGCCCATTAACCTCCGCTGTATGTTTGGATTCCCAATAAATGTTTTTTACCATGCTGTGTTTCCCAATTCTCAATCAATTTGTATCAACTTAGTGGGTCTATAATATCATCTATTATGAAGACTGCATGGAAATGTATAGTCTTTGTGCTTCGTGAACTGAATGCTCAACCTCAGATTATCTAATATATATATTTAACATTGAGTGTTTTTAATTACAAAAATGCTGGATTATTGATCAATGGCGGTTAAAACCAGAGTAAGGGCAGTGCACTACTCTCTTTCCTTTTGGTTTTCTACAGATCTATAATAAATATAATTAAATACCATAAATGCATTCAGAAGGCTTCATTTTCTGTTCAAGGCTACAGTCTGAAGAAGGGTCTCGACCCGAAACATCACCCATTCCTTCTCTCCAGAGATACTGCCTGTCCTGCTGAGTTACTCAAGCGTTTTGTGTCTAGCTTCATATTCTTTATTCCTTCCTCTCGCTTGGTACATTCATCTTGTTATTTGGGGATTAGTAGGCTTTGCTATTTATTGAGACAACAAGAGTGGGCTGAAACAAAGGCAGGCCATTGAGCTGTTCTCCACCATATAGTGTGGTCTCTTTTGCATTGTATCCTGGCACCAATTCAAATGGATATCCATACCAATGTGGCATTGTGAGAGGATGGGAGGAGGTTGTTTCTACAGGAAGCATGACAGTCAGAAGTAGGAGGCGGTTTCTCTGTATTAAGGAGTTGGGAGCATAGGGGAGAGGGCGGGGATGCTGGCATTTAGAACATGGGGAGGTTGGTGACCATGTTGAGGTACCTGGATGGAGAACATACTCAAGTCATGAGGAATGTTAAAAACTCCACTTGGGAAGTTGACAATGTTCATGGTGATTCCCCAATCCCATGATTATTTTCAAAACAACCACAAATGGTATGATTAATAAAGGGTGAGACAAAGTCCACAGTCACAGTGAAAATGGCATCAGTGTCATGCACAGCATGACGAGGCCATGTTACAAATATCTCACCAGTTATCTCCACCATCAATTCTTTCCTGACTCTTGAAATGAGGCGGAGGCTGATTTTAAGGTCATAGTTCACAGATCTTCACATCGCAGACCCTTGTGTAAACTTCCGTGAAAATATGACAATTATTTATATGGATCATTTTCAGCTAGTTGTGAGACATTAATAAACGCACCTTTAACACTAATCTGTGTTCCATTAAAGCATGACCATCTAGCTTCAGCCTCCTAGGCAACCTTGATCCACTGTAGTTCACCTACTGTTTCAACAGGTCCACAGTAGCTGCCACCAACATGGCCCTAAACTCATCTCTGGAAGACCTGGACAACACAGACTCCTATCGGACTCCTATTTATTGACTATAGATCTGCCTTTCCACACCATCATTCAATCCAAACCCATCTCCAAACTCTTGGACCTAGAAGTCAGCCCCCCCCCCCCCCCCCCCCCCCCCCCCCCCCCCCCCCCCCCCCCCCCCCCCCCCCCCCCCCCCCCCCCCCCCCCCCCCCCCCCCCCTCCCCTCCACTGGATGTTTCTGGCCCTTACACCATGGTCAGGACAAACATCTACACATCGTCCCCAATATTCCTCATTACCGGTGCACCACAAGGATACGTTCTCAGACCTCTAAAATATTCCCTGTACACACACAACTACGTGGCTAAATTCTGCTGTAACTCCACCTACGAGTTTACAGATGGCACCATTATGGTGGGCTGGCTCACAATCAATGATGAGACCGCGTACAGCAAGGAGTTAGAGAGCTTAGAATAGAATAGAATAGAATAGAATAGAATGCCTTTTATTGTCATTCAAACAGACATGGTATGAACGAAATTTCATTCCTGCAGTCATTACAAAAAAAACCCAAGACACACACTTAACACAATTTACACAAACATCCATCTGTGAGTCTCCAACACCTCCTCACTGTGATGGAAGGCAAAAGTCTTATCTCTTCCCTTTGTTCTTTTCCTGTGGTCCAGCAGTCCAACTGCAGCGTCGAGGCTACTGGGGCTCACGATGTTAAAGCCCCCGGCGGGCGATGGTAAGTACCGCGGCCGTTTAAGCTGCGCTGGGCGATGTTAGGTCCGACTCTGAGTCATTTAAACCCTGCGATTCCGGCTGGAGAAGTTGCCGTTGCGGGAGCTCCGAAAAGCGGTCTCCCACCAGGGACCCGCGAGCTCCCGATGTTCCTGTCCACCGGGTCTGCGCCGGAGCATTCAAACCTCTGAAGTCGGGTAGCAGCCGCGCGCCACCACAGCTCTCCCCGCTCCGAAGTCGGTCAGCTCCACAGGCGAGTCCACAGGCTCCGCAACTGGAGCCCTCAGGTTGGTTCATGGTGTCAGGACAACAAGCTCCCCTTCAATGTCAGCAAGACAAAGGAGCTAGTCTTCAACTTGAGAAAGCATGGTGGAGTACATGCGCTAACCATTATTAATGGTGCCGAAGTGGACTTGGTTGAGAGCTTCACATTCCTTGACGTGAATATTGCCAACAATCCAAATGTGGCCCAAACATCTTGAAACAACTGCCGTGAAGCCACACAAATGGTTCATCAGGAGACTGAGCAAATTTGGCAATCCTCCAATGATTCTTGGAAACCTCTTCAGATAACCATATGAAGCATATTGTTGGGTTGCATAACAGCTTGGTTTGGGAACTGCTCTGCCCTAGACATGCATAGAGTTATGAATGTAGCCCAGTCCATCACACAGACTAGACTCCCCACCATTGACTCCATCTACACTTCATGCTGCCCCAGGAAAGTGGCCAACACAATCGAGGACCTTTCCCAGTCAGGTCATTCCATCTTCACCCAACTCTTATCGGGCAGAAGTTACAGAAGTTTGAAAGCTCAGAAACAGCTTCTTCCCCTCTGTTATTAGGCTTCTGAACACTCCTTCTGCAGTAATGTTATTCACTAAATAGTGCATGATTTATAGGTAAAATCCAATTTTAGACTTTAGAGATACAGCATGGAAACAGGCCCTCTGACCCACTGAGTCCCCACTGACCAGCGATCACTCCATACAGTAGCACTATCCTACACACTTGGGACAATTTACAATTTTGCCGAAGCCAATTAACCTGCAAACCTGTATGTCTTTGGCTTTGGAAGGAAACCGGAACACCAAAGAAAACCCACAAGGTCACGGGAAGAACGTACAAACTCCGTATAGACAGCACATGTAGTCAGGATTGAACCCGGGTCTCTGGCACTGTAAAGTAGCAGCTCTATCGCTACCTCACTGCGCTTCCCTTAGCATTTAGATAATCAGAAAGTTTCTCTCAGTTGTACAACAAGATTCGCTAGCAGAAGCTGACATCAAACGATCGGGATCAAACAGAAGAAAGATGTTTTAAGACTATTGAAACTCAAGGAAATGATTTGGTTTTAGATATTTCTTCAAGTGGAAGAGATGATTAATTGTAGGCTTCAGGATAGTAATTTTAGATACGTCTGCTAAAAATGAAAAAAATCAGATAAGGACCTCGAGAGGAGAGTATCAGAAGGGAGCAATTTGCGGACAGGTTTGTAAGTAATGGCAAGACCCTTAGTATTGTTAATGTTCACAGAAATCTTGGGATCCATAACTCCCTGAAAGTGGCAACACAAGTAGATAGAGAGGCAATGAAGGCATAGAGTATGATTGCTTTCATCAGTAACGGCATTGAGTTCAAAAGTATTGTTGCCGCTTAATAACATTTCGCCACATTTGGAGTCAAGTGCGCTGTTCTGGTCTCCCATTACAGTCAAGATGTGGAGGCCTTGGAGGGGTGGAAAAGAGATTTACCATGATGCTGACTGGATTGGAGGGTAATATCTGTGAGCACAGGTTGGACAAGCTTGGATTATATTCTCCAGAGTCAAAGGCTGAGATGAGATCTGATAGAAGTTTATTGTATTGTATTGTATTGTATTCCTTTATTGTCATTCAGACTTTTCAGTCTGAACGAAATTTTGTGCCGCAGTCATAACATAGAATAAAATAACAAAACACACAATCAACACAGAATTAACATCTACCACAGTGAGTCTACAAGGCACCTCCTCACTGTGATGGAAGGGAAACGTCTTAAAGTCCTTGTCTCTTCCCTCCTTGTTCTCCCTCTGCGTTGAGGCGATCCAGGCTCCCGATGTTGTGACCCCGCTGGGTGATGGTAAGTAAGTCCAGCGGCCGAATCCGAGCTCGTCATAAGGTCATAAGTGAGGAGTAGAATTAGCCATTTGATCCATCGAGTCAACTCTGCCATTCGATCATGGCTCCTGTCTCCTAACCCCAATCTCTCTCCATCCTAACCCCATTCTCCTGCCTTCTCTCCAGAACGTCTGACAGCTGTACTTGTGAGAGGCATAGAGAAAGTAAACAGTCAGAACCTTTTTCTCAGGGTGGAAATATCAAAGATGGCATAGTGGTGCAGCAGTAAAATTGCTGGCTTACAGCACCAGAGACCTGGGTTCAATCCTAACTATGGGTGTTATACAGAGTTTTTACATTCTCCCTGTGACCGTGTGGGTTTTCACTGGGAATTGCGATTTCCTCCCTCATTCCAAAGACGTCCAGGTTTGTAGGTTAAATGGCTTCTGTAAATTGGCCCAAGTGTGTAGGATAGAACTAGTGTATGGGTGATCATTGGGCGGTGCAGACTCAATGGGCCAAAGGGCCTGTTTCCATGCTGTATCTCCAAAGTAAATGAGAGGAAAAACCTTGTCAGAGGGGGAAAGTTAAAGGATATTGGAGGCAAATGTTTTACAATAGGGAGAGGTGGGTTTCTGGACTGCACTGCCAGTGGTGGGGGTGGAAACAGACACAGTGGTGATGGCTAGGAGGTTTTTCGATAAACCCATGAATATATAAAGTATTTAGGGATTTGGTTCAGGCAGAGAAGATTAGTTTAACTTGGCATCATGTTCACCACAGACATTATTGGGCTGAAGGTCCTATGCTGTACTGTTTTATCTTCTATGTAAAGATAGAGGGGATAAAAGTGAGGTGAGGATCACAGCTGTGAAAGGGCTGAATGAAATAATGTACTTTAAATTGAAGGCATGAGTGTATTAGCAACTAATCTGATTGCATTATCTGATTGCGTGATCTGTGTTACATTTGTTTACATTCCTATTCCATCTCTCAGCCTGAAGAAGGGTCTCGACCTGAAACGTCACCCATTCCTTCTCTCCAGAGATGCTGCCTGTCCCATTGGGTTACTCCAGCATTTTCTGTCTAGCTTCTCTTAGGACATGCTTCACTGGCTGCCTGGCCTTTTATCAAAGGGCAGACGGCAACTGATCACATTACTGTGTGGATCAGAGGTCACATATATGACTGAGCAGCAAAAAGGACATTAGTGAAGTAGATTTTTTTTGAAATGATACTAGAATAGATCAATGTTGATCATTTATGATTGTCGAAGAAATTGACAGAGGGAAATTAAAGGAAAAGCGGAGACTTTGAGGTTTGCTTCAAGAGGCTGTATTGCATGATATCATGAAGAGATAGTGGCAGTTAACTGCTTACCGGGTCTCTGTTTTGCAGCAGAAGTAGCCGGCAGTTATACAGAGCAGTTTTTTTGTCATAGATACAACTATACGCAAATATACTTTGTCCTTGGCTATATGTTTTCCTGGTATTATTATCTACCACATGGGTATCAATTATTTAATTAGCCATAATATACTTTTTATTTATGTTAATCTTATTCAACAACAGATGGTTAATACAAGTCAGACATAATACAAGGATTCTATCTCATCTTTCAAGCAGACCGCTCCGCTGCCCCCGCTCCGAGCTAATCCTAAGCCCCCCTTGTCTGCAACGTTTCTGCGCTACTAGCGGCAGGGGGCGCGGGTGGTCCACCCAATTGTGTTTACAGGGTTAATTATTGTGATCCAGCATTCAGTAGTTTTCTACTGAAAAACAGGCTTCCTTATCTATGCAGGAAGATTAGGATGTCTTAGGTCTGAAGAAGGGTTTCGGCCCGAAACGTTGCCTATTTCCCTCGCTCCATAGATGTTGCTGCACCTGCTGAGTTTCTCCAGCTTTTTTGTGTACCTAGGATGTCTTAGTGATGACCTGAGTTCACACGCTCTTGTTTGTGTTTCGCGAACTTGTTTTCTCTTAACTCTATGGGCCACACCTGCACCAGGCCTGTTTAGCCTTGATCTGAAGGGTACATTCACTGGAGTAAAGTTCGATTCCCACAGAGTGAAGTGCTGCCCATGGTGAAAGACAAAATGGAAGAACAGCTCATTTCTTCCACAATGATACTAAATTTTTTTTTTCAAATCTCGATGGATTTACTCATTGGTCTTAAATTCCCTAGATGGTGCTGTGACATCTAAACTCATTGTGAGTCACATTGCATGTAACTTGTTTTCACCTTGCACACAGCTAACACCAAACTGTTTCCTTTATCAACGTTCATTTTTTTGCATATCTTTCATTCATTTGTTCTATATCTCTCTATAATCACCGTCTACATATCTCGTTTCCCTTTCCCCTCACTCTCAGGCTGAAGAAGGGTCTCAACCCAGAAATGTAACCTATTCTTTCTCTCCAGAGATGCTGCCAGACCCGCTGAGTTACTCCAGCATTTTCTGTCTGTCTCTGAATTACAACCTCAGTCGTGTAATCATTGTGCTCCAGTTATAAGTTGGATGAATGTTACTTCATAGAATATAAATCTGAAGCTAAAAGTAGATGTTCAATGGAATAAATAGTCAGAAATGAAGGCAACCATCCATACTTTCTTTTCTATGCCAGTCAGAATTTGATCTTGGGAACATCAGAAATTTGATTGTAACTTCAATAAGAGGATCATAAATCTGGAATATGGCTTGTTAAGAAACATAGAAATGTAGAAAGTAGGTGCAGAAGGAGGCTATTCGGCCCATCGAGCCAGCAACACCATTCAATGGCTGATCATCCAAAATCATGTTTGTATACCCCGTTCCTGCTTTTTCCCCATATCCCTAGATTCCGTTAGCCCTAAGAGCTAAATTTAACTCTCTCTTGAAAACATCCAGTGAATTGGCCTCCACTGCCTTCTGTGGCAGAGAATTCCACAGATTCACAACTCTCTGGGAGAAAAGGTTTTTTCCACATCTCAGTCCAAAATGGCCTACCCCTTATTCTTAAACTGTGACCCCTAGTTCTGGACTCCCCCAACATGGGAAACATATTTCCTGCATCTAGCCTGTCCAATCCTTTAAGAATTTTATATGTTTCTAAAAGATCCACTCTCATCCTAAATCCCAGTGAATACAAGCCCAGTCAACACATTATTTCATCATATGTCAGTCCCGCCATCCCGGGAACTAACCCAGGAACACTCCCTCAATAACACGAATGTCCTTTGACCAAGAATGAAAGTCAAAAAGCCATTAGCTTTCTTCACTGCCTGCTGTACCTGTATGCTTACTTTCAGTGACTGATGTACAAGCACACCCAGGTCTCATTGCACCTCCCCTTTTTCTAATCTGGCACCACTCAGATAATAATCTGCCTTCATGTTCTTGCCACCAAAGTGGATAACCCCACATTGATCCACTATAAGGACGGCAGCATGGTTGTTCAATGGTAGACCTACTGCCTTACAGCGCCAGAGACCCGGGTTCGATCCTCGCGGCAGGTGCTGTCTGTATGGAGTTTGCACGTTCTCCCACTGAACTGCGTGGGTTTTCTCCAAGATTTTCTGTTTCCTTTCACACTCCAAAGATGTACAGGTTTGTAGGTTAATTGGCTGTGTAAATGTAAAATTGGCGCTAGTGTGTGTAGGATAGTGTTAATGTGCAGGGATCGCTGGTCGGTGTGGACTTGATGGGCGGAAGGGCCTGTTTCCGCGCTGTATCTCTAATCTAAATTAAACCAAACAGTTAGAATTTGACCTAATACAAGGATGGCATTTACCATGAGCACAAAGCAATGTGGACCCCTCTCTGTCATTCCCACTTACCAACCTGAAGCCTTTATTAGTGATTACTGAGAGCCTTGAATCAATTTATTTCACTGACTTATTAGAATGTGTATAATGGCAATTCAAGGTTGGATTGCAACCTTGTAGTTGTTGGTGTCTCAGTGACCCCTAGAGCTATGCCAGTGGGAGATTCGTCTCCTGTTAGGGTCTCCCATGCTGGACAGGTCGAAGGGTAGAGGCAAGCCGAAGAGCGATCCACTGGTCCTCCAAGTTGGAGGTTGAGCACAGGGCTAACAAATCTCGTAAAACAAATATATTATGGAAACAGCAACTGAAGGAATCAACACTACTGGGTGTGATGGACATCCAGGGCTATCGACAGATGCTACAATGGACCTGACCTGGGGTAATGTCCAGAAGCTAGCCAAGAACAGACAGGAGTGGAGGACCTTTGTTGCTGCCCTACATGCCAGGAGGCATAATAGGCAGTAAGTAAAGGGCCTGTCCCACCAGCATGCGATTGCATGCGCCTAGCGCGATCAAACGTGGTGGCTTGAGGCATACGGCCTCGCGGGGCCGTCTGGAGTTGTGCGGGGCTGGTCCCGACACCATAATCACCGATCAGCTGGGCAGGAGGCAGGCCGACTGAATTTGGACGTCGCACGGCGTCGGGCAGTTACGTCATCACGCAACGGCACGCCGGGCGGTGATGTCATCACGCAACGCCACGCGCTAGGCGTATGCTGTCAAGACACGCTGCATACAGTGTCGTTACGCTGCGTACGCCCGTCGAGGCACTGCGTACGGCCTCAATGTGGCTGCGCGCTGAGCGGCCGTAGCCGTGCGGAATGTTTGGACAGTGTCAGTTTTTCGGAGCCCCGCGCGATGTCGGGACCAGCCCCGCACAACTCCATACGGCTCCGGCGATTGAAGTGAGACCGGCCCCACGAGGCCGTACGGCGGCAAGCGCCACGTTAGGTCGCGCTTGCCGCATGGAGTTGCATGCTGGTGGGACAGGCCCTTAAGTAAGTAGTAATGGCAATTCCACAACTTGCTGAAAATAATGAGATCAGCATTTACATTGCTCTCCCTTTATTTGTGATTGGGTGCTCAAGTGATGTGCTACCAAAGAATCCAATTGATTTTTGTAGTTTTTTAAAAAATAATCCTAGATGTTCTGAACTAAATAAGGACAAAACGGAGATAATTATTTTTGGTGCTAAAAAAGAAAGGCTTAAAGTAACCCAACACCTACACTCTCTGACCCTGAAAACGTCAAACAAAGCCAGAAATCTCAGGGTTATTATGGATTCAGATTTAAATTTCGACAGTCACATCAAATCAGTAACAAAATCGGCCTACTATCACCTCAAAAACATAGCAAGATTAAGAGGACTCATGTCAGCTCAAGACTTAGAAAAACTTGTACATGCCTTTATTAATAGTAGGCTAGATTATTGTAACGGTCTCCTTGCAGGTCTTCCTAAAAAAACTGTCAGGCAGCTACAGCTTGTTCAGAACGCTGTTGCTAGAGTTCTAACAAAGACCAAAAAATTTGAACACATTACACCAATTCTTAATCCTTACATTGGCTCCCTGTATGTCAGAGAATTGATTTTAAAATCTGCTCACCTATAAATCACTACATGGTTTAGGACCAAAGTATATCACTGACATGCTTCCACTATATAAGCCTTCTAGACCGCTAAGATCTTCTGAAACCAATCTGTTAGTGATTCCCAGAGTAAATACAAAACATGGGAAAGCAGGATTTAGTTACTATGCAACAAATAGCTGGAATAAACTTCCTGAAGATTTAAGACTTGCCTCAACTTTGACCACTTTTAAAACAAGACTGAAAACTTTTATGTTTACTTTAGCTTTCAGCTAAATCTTAACTACATTGCACTTTTAACTTTTGCACTTTTTATAATGCATTTTTAATTTTGCTTTTCTTTTCTTTTAGTTCTATTTTATTTCATTTTATTATTTCATTTTATTGTATGACATGTTTTTATGTGAAGCACTTTGAGTCTGCCTCGTGAATGAAATGTGCTAAATAAATAAAGTTGCCTTGCCTTGCCTTGAAGGTTTACTTCGTAAGTAATAAATGTTGACCAAAGAGCAGAAATAATACATTTCTCATTTGTGGTGAGAGAAGTGAGCGAACAACAGCAGATTGTATTGCAGTGCAGTTTTTGTATATTGTGGTGACAGGTCAGGCATGGAGCAGTGAAAAGCTCAACCACCTAGAAATAATTATTAGACACATGGCTAGTAGGATTTCTGCAGTGTTGATGTTTTTGACAGTGAGACAGGAACCAGTACAGCACCATTAAAGTAGACCCATCAACCATGTCGATCTGATTGTTCAGTAAACATGTTCGCAATTTATTCAAACCTCCAACTTAACAAGTAACTTGCCAGTTCATTGCAAAAACAACTTTCATGGTGTCTCTCAAACGAATACCTCAGATCGCCGTGTGTAGTAAGGAACTGCAGCTGTTGGTTTACACTGAAGATAGACGCAAAATGCTGGAGTAACGAGAAAGAATGGGTGATGTTTCGGGTTAAGAAAACCTCTTCATACTTCTTCAGACGTTTGAAGAAGGGTCTCGACCCGAAATGTCACCCATTCCTTCTGTCCAGAGTGGCTGTCCCGCTGAGTTACTCCAGCATTTTTTGTCTAACCTCAGATGTCAGTGTGTAGAAAGGAACTGCAGATGCTGGTCTACACTGAAGATAGATAGAAAATGCTGGAGTAATCCTGACCCGCTGAGTTACTCCAACATTTTGAGTCTAACCTCAGATCTCTGTACATGAGAAGAACATGGATGCCGAGCTGGCAACATAGAGGATTTTGACGGAAAGAGTGAATTACACGGAAAATTATAAATTGAAGCTGGAGTATGTCATTTGGCCACTTGAGTCAACTCTGTCATTCAATCATATGGCTGATCAACATTACTGCGCAATTTCCATATGCTCTGATTTCCTTATTAACCAAACATCTATGGTCGTCAGTGTTTAATCTACCCGCTGTGCCAAACAGAGAATCACAAATCTTTGTGAAAAGAAATTTCCAACCAATTTCTAATTTTACTGTACATTCCTAATAAAATGTCTCCTCACCTCAGTCGTAACAGGTCCGCCCCTTGTTTAAGACTATGCCTCATGGTTGTAAACTCATCAGTTAAAGGCTACACCTCTCAACATCAACGTTTTCAATTTGTGTGGGGATATATGTGTGCAAACAGTATGTATAGGAAGAAACTGCAGATGCTAGTTTAAACCGAAGATAGACACAAAAAGCTGGAGTAACTCAGCGGGACGGGCATCATTTCTAGAGAAGGAATGGGTGACGTTTCGGGTCGAGACCCTTCTTCAGACTGGAAGTCACGGGAAAGGGAAACGAGAGATATAGACGATGATGTAGAGATATATAGAACTGTGAATGAAAGATATGCAAAAATGTAACGATGATAAAGGAAACTGGCCATTGTTAGCTGTTTGTTGGGTGAAAACTTGGGTGGGCGAGGGATGAAGAGAGAGGGAATGCCGAAGTACATTGACTGGAACCCCACTGATGAACAGACAACAGGCGATGATCCAGACACAGTGGCGCAGGGGTAGAGTTGCTGCCTTACAGCACCAGAGACCCGGTACGATCCTAACTACCTGACTGCAGGTGCTGTCTGTACAGAGATTGTATGTTCTCCCTTTCAATGTGTGTGTTTTATACAGGTGCTCCGGTTTCCTCCCACATTGCAAAGACAATCTGGTTTGTAGGTTAATTCTGTAAATTGGTGCAAGTGAGTAAGATAGAGAGAGTTAGATAGAGCTCTAGGGGGTAGTGGAATCAAGGGATATGGGGAGAAGGCAGGCACGGGTTATTGATTGGGGACAATCAGCCATGATCACAATGAATGGCGGTGCTGGCTCGAAGGGCCGAAGGGCCGAATGGCCTCTTCCTGCACCTATTTTCCATGTTTCTAAGATGGAACAAGTGTACGGGCGATCATTGGTCGGCATGGACTTGGTGGGCCTAAGGGCATGTTTCCATGGAGTATTATAAAACTAAACTAAATTAAGCAAGAGGAACAGGCAATGTGGACAGTGATATGTGAATTAAATATATAGCTCATTAGAGAGACCAGAATAGAAGAGGGAAATTTAGTGGTATTTAAGAGCCTTGCAATTACTCTGAGAGCACGGCACGAATCTCCAGTTACCGCCACTGATGGCATTGAATTACTTTGGTGGAAAGAATGAAGCTTTGCTGATGGACGTGCACATAGAAACATAGAAAATAGGAGCAGGAGAGTAGGCCATTCGGCCCTTCGAGCCTGCACCGCCATTCAATATGATCATGGCTGATCATCCAACTCAGTATCCCGTACCTGCCTTCTCTCCATACCCCCTGATCCCTTTAGCCACAAGGGCCACATCTAACTCCCTCTTAAATATAGCCAATGAACTGGCCTCAACTACCTTCTGTGGCAGAAAATTCCAGAGATTCACCACTGAATTGAACAGATTCACATCCTGTTCAATTCCTATGGATAGACACAAAATGCTGGAGTAACTCAGCGGGACAGGCAGCATCTTTGGAGAGAAGGAATGGGTGACGTTTCTGGCCGTCATAACAAGAGGATTTCAGTATTGGAGTAAAGAGGTTCTTGTGCAGTTGTATAGGTCTCTGGTAAGCCCACATCTGGAGTATTGTGTACAGTTTTGGTCTCCTAATTTGAGGAAGGACATCCTTGTGATTGAGGCAGTGCAGCGTAGGTTCACGAGATTGACCCCTGGGATGACAATGTCATATGAGGAAAGATTGAAAAGACTAGGCTTGTATTCACTGAGTTTAGAAGGATGAGAAGGTATCTTATGGAAACATATAAAATAGTAAGATTAAACGAGAACTTACCAGTTTGAAGTTTGATCTGTATTTTATGAGGAGTTACGATGAGGGATTACGTGACGAACCCGCTCAGTGCGCAGGCGCGGCATACTTCCAAGCAGCGGTGTGGAATCACAGATAGACACAAGTATTTGAAGTAACATAGTAAAGAATAAAGAGACATCAATTTATCAGTTTGATCCATATAATGGGGGTGGGAGCGGAGGGCACGTAATCCCTCATCGTAACTCCTCATAAAATACAGATCAAACTTCAAACTGGTAAGTTCTCGTTTAATCTTACTATTTTACTTCGGAGTCACGTGAGTGACTACGTGAAGATTTCAAAGCTCTGTGATTTCAAACCGTGTAACAGTTTTACTCACTCACTGCCGAAAGCTCTTGAGGAAGGAAGTGTTATCGTAATTAACCAATGAATCTGTGTTTTTTTTTGTTTTTTTTAGGAACCAATGTTTTTTTGGTTTTTTTTTGTTTATTTTATTAGAAGTTAATACAGCACAAAACAGTACAGTGGAACCTAATTTTAGGTGCCAACTATGTAATACCGTAATCCATTCTATGTACAACCTCTAGTTTTATGTTATAAGAAGGAAGTAAGCAGGACAAGAAAAAGAAAACAATAGAATGGGGAAAACGTGGAAAAATAGATGGTAGAGAGTAGAAAAACGTGAAGTGTGTATATAAAAAAAAAAGGAAGAGAGAAAGTGGAAAGTAGAAATAGAAGAGAAGGCCCCTTAAAAGAGAATTTTTCAAATCTGTATTCGGAGATGTAGATCTATCCGCGTCATGAACTGAAATCAGCAATCCTTACGGTACCGCTGCATCACATGATTCCAAAAAGTCGATGAAAGGAGACCAACTCCTTAAGAATTGGTCATATTTATCTATTAGACGGAGTCTCATTTCTTCAAGGCGTGCTATGTCCATCATATTCCTAATCCACATTTTAACAGTTGGTGTGGTTGTATTTTTCCAAAATTTAAGTATCAATTTCTTTCCAATTATTAACCCATAATTAAAAAAAACATTTTGATCTTTATTTAAATTGGTATCTTCTCCTATTATTCCAAATATAATCCATTCCGTTTTGGGTTCTATTCTTCACTTGAAAATCTTTGTAAATATATCAAATATATCACTCCAAAATTTATTCAACTTTGTACATCCTACAAATGAATGTGTTATATTAGCGTTTTGAAACAAACATTTATCGCATCTGGGAGAAACGTTTGGATAAAATTTATTCAACCTCGTTTTTGAATAATATAGTCTATGTAATAATTTGAATTGAATTAAATTATGTCTTGCATTAATAGAACAGTTATGTGTATTCATCAAATACTTTTCCCATCTATCCTTCGAGATCTTTATCATTAGCTCATGTTCCCAATCTTCCCTTAATGCTTCTGTTGAGGGTGATTCTCTATTTAATATATTATTATAAAAGTATGATATTAATTTTTGTGAATCAGCCTTAATATTCATTGCTTCTTCTAAAGGATCTAAAAATATAGTTTGAAATCTATGTGTATATTTCTTCATAAAGTCACATACCTGTATATATTTAAAATATTGATTATCCTTCAATTTAAATTTAAATTTTAATTGTTGAAATGATAACAGTTTGCCCACTTCATACATATCCCCTACTTTCCTAATCCCCAGTCTATCCCATTGTTGATATGTGTTGTCAATGAGAGAAGGTTTGAATGCGGGGTTGTTCAATAGTGGGGTTAGTACTGATAAATTATTTAATTTCAAGGATACTTTTATTTGTTTCCAAATTCTTATTATATTGTGAATAATTGGGTTCTTCTTATATATTATACTCTTCAATTTTATCGGTGAGAGCAGGATCGTTCCTATATCGTGCAGATAGCACTCCTCTTTCTCCATTCTTATCCACTCCAACTGCTGAGTGGAACTATCCAGCCAGTACATTATGTTCTTAATATGCACTGCCCAGTAGTAATATATAAAGTTAGGTAATGATAAACCCCCAACTTCTTTAGATTTGCACAAATGCTTTAGTTGAATTCTATGTGTTCTGTAGTCCCATATAAAATTAGTGATAGTGGAAACTAATTTTTTGAAAAAATATTTTGGAATATATATTGGGATCGCTTGAAACAAATATATTAATTGTGGTAAGAAAGTCATTTTTATAGCGTTAATTCTACCTATCAATGAGAGCGGAAGCGTTTTCCAAAATTTAATCGTATCATTCAGTTTATTTAATAGTGGTATAAAATTGGCACTAAATAATGATTTGTGTCTTCTCGTAATTTGAATACCCAGGTACTTGAATTTTTCTGTTGCAATTTTGAAGGGGAATTTTAGTAAGTGTCTCGAATCCTGTGGTTTTAAAGACATTATTTCGCTTTTATTCCAATTTATTCTATATCCTGAAAAAGAGCCGAATTCCTCAATTAGTGTTAATAAGGTGGGTATACTCGTTTGTGTATTAGTAATATATAAAAGGATATCATCAGCGTATAATGAAATTTTATTCTTTGAGTCCTTGCTGTTATATCCGTGAATATTCGGGTGATTTCTAATCTTTTCGGCCAGCGGTTCTATCATAAGGGCAAATAGCAATGGTGATAAGGCACACCCTTGCCTATTACCCCTTGATAAGTAAAATTTTGGAGATAGCGTATTGTTAGTTAATATTCTTGCCGTAGGTCTATCATAAAGGTCTATCATAAAGTAGTCTATCATAATGAATCTGTTTTCAAGAAAACAAAAAGGTATTTATTAACAATAACAAAAAACAAAATTGCTCCCCCGGGCTTAAATTAAATATTTGCAGCTTCTAATATTTTTGCTGCAAACAAATCAGGCTTCATCAATGGCTTATTATAGAATGTTCGGAATGTGGATTCCCTCGACCATCCTGCTGTGTTCAGGATGAGGTCAATAGGCACATCCATCCTAGCTGCCGTTGATGTGGAGGCTGCCCTGGTGGAATGAGATTTAAAAATGTTAATGTCTATCCCAGCAGCTTCCAATACTTGTTTTAGCCATCTTGAGATGGTCTGGCTTGTTACCCGGCCATGTGGTTTTTTGTGGCTGACCCATAAGGCTTTTTCACTCCCTCGGATGTTATGGGTTGTGTCAATATATTGTTTGAGGTGGGTCACCACACACAACCGTGGCTCTGGTGGGTAGGCCCGGAATACCACTAGTGCATTGGATGTTCCTGGCCTGCTTTGTTTTACCAGACCTTGTAGAATGAATGTTACCTGGTCTGGCGTTGTTTCCATGTTGTCCAGTCTCAATTTGTGCAGCGACTGGACCCTCTATGCAGATACCAGTGCCATCAGCATGAGCATCTTCAGTGTTAATTGCTCGAGGCTAGAGATCTATGAGTATACCTGGGCTTGGGGGGCTTGATGTTATAAATGCCCCTCATCAGTTTAACCACCAGTGGATGGGATCCCATAGGCTGATGTCCTGCAGGTTTGAGGTAAGCGGAGAGGGCACTACGTGCCGTGTTGATGGCACTGTAGCTGATCCCCTCATGATGGTGTAGGTAGGCCAGGAACTCCAGAACATTGGCTACTGTGGCTGTTTCATATGAAGTCCCTGTTTCTTGGCAGTACTTCTCCCATTTCTTGATGTTGGTTAAGTACTGCCTCTTGGTAGATGTTCGCAGGGATGCTGACATGGTGGTGATGGTTTGTTCGGATAATCCCAGGTCCAGGTAGGGTCTGTTCAGAATCTACAACCCAGGAGTTTAATGTCTTGATGGCATGGGTGGCTTATGCCTGACACTGGGTGAATCAATAGTCCTGGATGACTGGGAAACACCATTGGTGATTCCACCACCATGTCATGTAGTACTGGAAACCATGGCTGTGTAGGCCAGTCGGGTACCACCAAAATACCAGAAGCCGAGTCCATCTGGATTTTGCGAAGTACCCGACTGATGAGGCAGAAGGGAGGA
Organism: Leucoraja erinaceus; assembly: GCF_028641065.1. Taxonomy (NCBI): domain Eukaryota; kingdom Metazoa; phylum Chordata; class Chondrichthyes; order Rajiformes; family Rajidae; genus Leucoraja; species Leucoraja erinaceus. The sequence goes on from NC_073393.1 coordinate 40,035,140, forward strand.
AAGGCATAGAAAAATAACTTTCCCCAATCCAGCATGAAAGCATCTACCGCTGCTGCCTCTGGATCTGGTTCCCAAGCGACATACATAGTTAATTGGTGATTTAGTCTTGATGCAAATAAATCGATATCTGGCTTTCCTTATTGCTTGACAATTTTAGCAAATGCTTTAGGATTTAACATCCATTCGATGTTGTCATTGAATTTGCGTGACCTGGTGTCTGCCACTGTGTTTAGCTTACCTGGTAGATAGGTAGCTGAAAGCCAAACATGTCTTTCGACACACCATTGCCAAATCATATTGACCAATTTGTCGCACGATAAAGATTTTATGCCGCCCATATGGTTAATATAAGCCACCACCGTAGTATTATCTATTTGTAATCGAACATGCAAGTGCTGCATATTTGATGCACATGCTTTTAAACCATAAAAGGCGCCCAACATTTCTAAATAGTTAATGCCCAGTGTAGATAGTAATGATGATTCTAAGTTAGTCCATCTACCACCTGTGCTGGATATGGAGTTAGTTGCTCCCCAGCCTTGAGCACTGGCATCTGTTTGAAGAACTAAAGTAGGATTAGTAAAGATAATAAGACTACAACTATGCCAAATATTTTGTGTCCACCACTGTAGCTCTGATATTGCTGCAGTGGGTAACATCATGACCCGATCATAGTGACCTTTATGTTGTTTTAGTGCCTGCACCTTTGCTCTTTGTAAATTTTGATAATGCAAAGGTCCAAATTGTATAGCCGGAAATGCTGCTACCATTTTACCAATTACTGCTGCTACTTGTCGAATAGTTGGTATTTTGTTAACTTTTAAATTATTGCATGATTGTGCTAATGCAATCATCTTTTCCCTTGGCAGGGTAATAGTCATTTGGACTGAGTTAATTGTGAAACCCAGGTAGTCCATGATAGAGGATGGATTTAACTTGGATTTAGCTGGATGTAGGACGAATCCCAGAGTTTCTAGGAGCTGTTTTGTAGCTGATACTGCTGCTACAGCCAATTCCATAGTTTTCCCCACTATGAGGATGTCATCCAAATATGCCATGACTATATGTTTTTGTTTCCTTAATATTGCCATGGCTGGTTTTAATATTTTTGTGAATAATCTTGGGGCTGACGTGAGCCCATTAGGCAGTGCTTTGTACTGCCACAGCTGCCCCATCCAGATAAATTTAAGGTATCTGCTATAATCCTTATGTATGGGTGCCAGATAGTAAGCATCCTTAAGGTCAATGCTTGCCATATAGTATCCTTTGGAAATCAGTTGTCTAGCAGTCACAAATGTTTCCATTTTGAAATGTATATACTTAACAAACTTGTTTAGGGATGTTAAGTCAATGATGATGCGACATCCACCATCTTTTTTGGTTTTGGTAAATATATTTGATACAAATTCCAAGGGTTCATGTTTGGTCTTTTCTATGACCCCCTTATTTATAAGTCTCACCAGTTCAGCTTGTCCCTCCCGTTGCTCTTTTTTGGAGGGAGAAAATACCCTTTCGGGCCAATGTTGAACTGGCGGTGTTTTTGATATAAACTGAATTTTATATCCTCCAATGCTGTTGAGTGTATATTTATCATTGGTGATCATTCCCCATGCTTTCTTAAACAAGTGTAACCTTCCCCCTGTTAGTAAGGCACCCTTATTCTCTATATGCTGGTAGGAACCAGATCCACCTACCTCCATGGTTATTGGCGATTTTGTCTTTTCTGTTTTCTTTGAGTCTTGTTCTGTCGACGTGCTGGCGATGTTGGGGGGAGGCGCATTTTCCAGGGGGTCCGCGGCGGGCCCTGATCTAAAAAAGATCTTTGGGGATAATGCGGCCCCAAGCTTTCACCAGTCCCATATTCCAGACGTCGACTGGTGGATGCCGTGGGGTGCTGCCGCTTGGGTATCAGAGTTCGTGGTTTGCTCGTCCCGGGGCCTGCCCTCATGAGGCTGAAGGTTTTGGATGCCTCTTCCATGTCCTTCAGCTGTTTATTAAGGTCTTTCCCAAACAGTAATGGATCTGCCTCCGCAGCTGGGGCTTTGCACAAGCCAGCAAATTTGGGATTGAGGGCAGGTCTTATATTTTCCCTCCGGAGGTTGTTTAATTCGAATTGAGTGGTACACATCAAAGCCAGCACATCCTGCTGGTGTGTACTCATCTCCGTTGTCTCCACAGAACGAGCAAAGGCTGTGATAGCTGACGTCAGGAGCCTTAGGATCCGCTGTAGCTTTAGTTCTTGTGCCCGTATAGGGCCCCCCACATTTCCCCAGATTTGGCTGTTGAGGCTTTTAACCTTAAGGGCCTCACAATTGTCTGGTGCTGTATGTTCTTCCAGCACCTGGGCGAGCACCTTTTCCTGTAGAGGCTTGTTAGACAGGTGATTGATACTGGCCGCCATTTTTGGCTCCAGAGGTGCTCCAGCCCGTGGGGTTGCTACAAAGCGGTCCACCACACCCAGCAGCTGTTCCTGTTCCTGCACCCCATGCATACTCCCGATTCCTTCCGCCTGCCCCATTTGCAGACCAGCCCTGCCCTGGTCACCAATGCTAGCCTCCTGCTCCAGCCCATGATATGAGGTAGCGAAGGGTAGTGCCTGACACGACACTATGGAGGAGGTACCTGTCCTGTCTCCCCGGGAGCACTGCTGTTCCCGGTGGACCATCTCCTCCAGGAGCTGCTGAATGTAGCTCAGGCGGCTGTCTCTCCTCCGTTTTGGGTAGGACATTTCCCCCTCCGACGAGTCGGAGTCGACCGGCCGATTCGTCTTCTTGGACGCTTTCCCAGTCCGCCGTGCAGGCTCTGGCGTGACTGGGTCAGGCTCGGTCTCAGGGATAGCAAACCGCTCAATGAGCGCCGCTGCCGCCGGTTGCTGCCCCGCTGGAATTGGACGCTCCTCTGGTGGAGTTAGAGCGCGGGCAGTTCTGTGTGAGAGCTTTCTGCGTTGAGACATCCTTGCACTCTGCAAAACACTAACGCCACTCTCCTCCGTTAAGTCCCAACGCACCGTCTACTTACCTGACGGTCCGTTTTAAAGCGCAGCTGGAGAGCCTCACTCCAGCTGCCGCCGCTGTTGCAACTGTTGGGCGTAATGCCGCGCCTGCGCACTGAGCGGGTTCTTCACGTAGTCACTCACCTGACTCTGAAGTAAAATTATAAAAGGACTGGACAAGCTAGATGCAGGAAAAATGTTCCCAATGTTGTGCAAGTCCAGAACCAGGGGCCACAGTCTTAGAATAAAGTGGAGGCCATTTAGGACTGAGGTGAGGAAAATCATTTTCACCAGAGAGTTGTGAATTTGTGGAATTACCTGTCACAGAGGGCCGTGGAGGCCAAATGGATGGATTTAAGAGAGAGTTAGATAGAGCTCTAGGGGCTAGAGGAGTCAAGGAATATGGGGAGAAGGCAGGCACGGGTTATTGATTGGGGACGATCAGCCATGATTTCAATGAATGGCGGTGCTGGTTCGAAGGGCCAAATGGCCTCCTCCTGCACCTATTGTCCATGTTTCTATGTTTCTAATATGATCATGGCTGGTCAAATAGAAGATTAAAACAAGTTACTTCTTATTTTTACATTTTGCTCCATTTGTATATTTGTGTGTAAACATATTAGCCAATATTATAAACCAATATGTTTAAAACAATAATCATAACCCACAGGTGTCAGCTATTTTATGTAATCAGACATCAAGACACTAAAACAAGTTAGTTCTTATTTTTGCTTTAGCTGGAACATAATGGTAGCAAGGACATAGCTGAAAGATTAAAGTTAAATTTAAGGGTGTCGAGTCGAAGAGAGATATGAGGGGAATGTAGTAGAAGATAAGGCTGAAACTGTAATAAAGAGCTATCTTTTTCTGTGAAGCAGAGAGCAATTAGAGAGCGGACAGGGGGTGTCGTCTCTGAATGTTCCAAGCTGAATATTTGCAAATAAAGGCTTTCCATCTTCTTGAAGAATTCTCCATGTCTGTGTCATCTTATCCAAACTTTGAGTCTTAAAACCGCGACAATCATCCAAAATCAGTACCCCGTTCCTGCTTTTTCCCCATATCCCTTGATATGCAATTTTAATATTTTGTATGCTGATTGCTGTTTGAACTGGGAAGCCATCTGAATAACTTCCTGGATATGTTTTCATTCTAAAGAAATAAGATTTTGTGATATTCCCATGTATTAATCTGCACTAAAGACATAAAGAAAAATAAAGTTTCAATATCCTCATGATCCCACAACAGTGCAGCATGAAAAGAAAGTAGAGGTCGAGAAATAAACATACTCCTTCAATTTCCCCTAACTAATTTTCAAACAGGAAGTATTATCACTATGTAGGAGTAGTCTATGGGATAAAAAGGTACAGTATAACAACAAAGAACAGTACAGCAAAGGAACAGGCCTTTGGGCCCACAGCATCTGTGCCAAAGTGCTATTTCCACTTATAACCATCAGGTTATCTCCACTAATGTCTACGGGAGGCTTGTTTTAATTGACAAATATGATCTTTTTTGCTACTTCTTTGACATTTTGTACATTGTTTACTCTGTAAAGGTATAAAAAGAGGTTGACGTCTCAAAATATTTCTGATTGCAAATGATTAGAATTAAGCTTTAAGTTTCATAAAAACAAAAGCTATTGACTTGCAAAACCATTTTTGTTCCTGATGTTCACGAGTCCTTAAGAAACATCACCATTTGGTGTTACCATAGCAACAACAAGGGCTTGCAGCATATTTTTGCCCACTAGTTTTAGTTCCACTTAGAAATATATCTAATTGTTATAAAAGATATAAAGAAAAGTAAAGTTACAACATCATAGAAACATAGAAAATAGGTGCAGGAGGAGGCCATTTGGCCCTTCGAGCCAGCACCACCATTCATTGTGATCATGCCCAATCAATAACCCGTGCCTGCCTTCTCCCCATATCACATGATTCCACTAGCCCCTAGAGCTCTATGTAACTCTCTCTTAAATCCATCCAGTGACTTGGCCTCCACTGCCACTATCCTAATGATCCCAGAACAGTGCAGCATGAAAAAAACCCCTCTATATCTATCTCACCGGATGAACAAAATGACTATTTTGTGACTCATTTTCCAATGTGTACAGAACGGGAAATAAACATATTCCTTCAATTTTCTCCATCTGATTTTCACAAAGGAAGTATTATCACTATGTGGGAGAAGTCTATGGGATAAAAATGTACAGTATCACAACAAAGAACAGTACAGCAAAGGAACAGGCCTTTCGGCCCACAGCATCTGCTCCAAATACGATGTCAGTTTATCTCCACTACAAGCAGCAGAGTCGCGCAGCGGTAGAGTTGCTGCCTCACAGCGCAAGAGAACCGGGTTCGATCCTGACTACGGGTGCTGTTTGTACGTTCTCCTTGTGACCAACGTGGGTTTTTCCCGGGAGCTCTGGTTTCCTCCCACACTCCAAAGACGTATGGGTTTGTATGGTAATTGGCCTTGTAAAATTGTAAATTGTCCATGGTGTGTAGAAAAGTATTACTGTGCGGGGATCGCTGGTTGGTGTCGACCTAGTGGGCCAGAGGTCCTGTTTCCTTGTTGTGTCTCTCAACTAAACTAAGGTAAACCAGCATGTGATCTATATCCCTCCATTCCCTGCGTATGCATGCACCTATCTACAAGTGTCTTAAATGCCACTATCAAATCAACTTGCACCATCATCGGGTTCGGATGGGCGGCACGACTCACGTCGCAGCGGCCTCTGCAATCAGTCTGTTGTTTTATTATTTTTTGTCACGTTTGTATGTAGTTTTTATTTTTTTTTAAACTGGGTATGTGTGTGGGGGGTGGAGTGGGGAAACTTTTTTAAATCTTTCCCCTCCACCGAGAACCCGACCTTTTCTCTGTCGGGTCTCCGTTGTCGTTGGGGCCGAGCACCGTGGAGCGGCCTCCAACTGGAACGACCTGGGGCTCCAGTCGCGGAGCTGCGGACTTACTTACCATCGCGGAGCTGGCCGAGTTCGGTGCGGGAGGAGCGGTGGTGGCGCGCTGCTGCCAGGAGATTCGGGGGCTCCAGCCGCCGGCACGGTGGACAGTGACACCGGGAGCCCGCGGGTCCCTGCTGGGAGACCGCTTTTCAGGGCTTCCGCAACGGCGACTTCTCCCGCCCAAGTTGCGGGGTTGAGGATGACCTGGAGCGGGGCCTTACATCGCCCGGCTTTAAATGGCCGCGGGACTTGTTAGCGCACGCCGGGGGCTCCAACACCAAGACCCGGAGCGCGGCCTTGCATCGCCCGGCGCGGCTTTATAATTGCCGCGGGGCTTATTTATCATCTCCCGCCGGGGGCTTTGACTCTGACATCGGGAGGAGAACGAGGAGTGCAGGGGAGAGATAAGACTTTGCCTTCCATCACAGTGAGGAGGAGATTCACTGTGATGGATGTCTGTGTAAATTGTGTTGTGCCTTGGTTCTTCTTCTTGTTTGTATGACTGCAGAAACCAAATTTTGTTTGAACCTCGGGGTTCAAATGACAACAAATAAATTGTATTGTATTGTATTGTATTGTATCCTGGCAGCATGTTCCAGGCACCCACCAATCTCCTTGTAAAATATTTGCCACATATATATTTTTTTTAACATCCTCTTCTGACCTTAAAGTAATGTCTTATATTTTTTGACATTTCCACTCTGGTAAAAAAAGTTCAGACTATCTATTCCATCCAAGCCTCTCAAGGCTTGATATACTCTCAGATTTCCCCTCAGCTTCCAACGCTGAAGAGAAAGTTATTTAAGTTTATCCAACTTTCCTTAAAGGTAATAACCCCAGCCCAGGGAGCGTTCTGATAAGCCACCAGGCATCCTCTCCAAAGCCCCCATTTCAGCCAAACAGAACTGTATGCAAAACTCCTAATGTGGACTAATCAAAATTTAATACAGCTGAAACAAGACTTCCTGATCCTTTTACTCAGTCCAGAATGTTAAAGACAAGCATACCATTTGCATTCTTTGCCACTCTATCAACTTGTGTTATCACTTTCACGGAGCTAAGGTTTTGTTTGAGTGTGATCCAATTAAATCAGAAAATCCTGCATGTAAATACAATCAAGTCATATATAAGGAGAGCAGGTACTTAAGGGCGCAGCAGTAGAGTTGCTGCCTTACAGCACTTGCAGCCCAGGAGACAGTTCGATCCTGACCACAGGTGCTGTCTGTACGGCGTTTGTATGTTCTCTCCGTGACCGCATAGGTGTTCTCCTGGATCTTCGGTTTCCTCCCACACTCCAAAGACAAACAGGTTTGGAGGTTAATTGGCTTGGAATAAATGTAAAATTGTCCCTAGTGTGTGTAGGACAGTGTTTGTGTGCGGAGATCGCCGGTCGAAGTGGACTCTTGTGCTGAATCTCTAAACTAAACTAAACTAAGGTAGAACAAAGAGAAAAATACAAGAGTGCAAAATATGTTTTTCAAAATTGTAGCAGAACAGTTCCAAACCAGGCTGTGGTTCAACTGACAGCATGCTTACTGTGGTGCATCTGTAGAAGTTGGTAAAGGTCATCAGATACATGCTGTTAAGAGTCTTGCAATTAACTGTATAGTTTCTTCTAACTGTATAGATTCTGTATGGAAACTGTATAGAAACATTCTATACAGGGGGTCGTGGACTTATCATCAGAGCCGTTCCCTTGCCTGGGATCGACGCACCAACCGCGGCCTGTGGATTTCACCATCGAGGAGCTCACACTCGGGTGGAGACTGATGTCGGGAAGCTCCAAAGTCGCAAGAGGTTCGACCAGCCACGACCCGGGGTCAGATCGCCCGGCGCGGGGTTGCTGAGATTCCCCTCCGATGCAGGAGCTTAATCGCCTCGATGCAGATGGCCCAACCGCTGGCTGCGGGAGCCAAGATCGTCCAGTCAACGGAAGGATCAAGCCCCCAGAGGGCAAGGAAGGGAAGAGATTGAACTGTTTTTTCACCTTCCATCACAGTGAGGAATGTGGTGGAGTCATTGTGGTGGATGTTTATGTTAAAAGATATTTTATGTGTCTTGTTGCTTTTTAATGATATGACTGTATGGCTAATCAAATTCCTCGTATGTTGCAAAACATACTTGGCTAATAAAGTATGATTATGATTATGGTGACTATGATGTGGGAAGAAAACCAGATTGTTCACTACATCACAGATTGTTCACAGATGCTGCCTGACCTGCTGAGTGCTTCGAGCATTTCCTATTTCTGTTCCAAATTTCCAGCATCTGGTGTTTTGATTTTGATTTTCTGTTTTCTGAACATTTAATTTAGTTTAGTTTAGAGATACTGCGTGGAAACTGGCTCTCCGGCCCACCAACTCCACGCCGACCAGCGATCCCTATACGCTAACACTTCCCTACACACTAGGGACAATTTACAATTTTTACCGAATCCAAATGAAGGAAAATGAAGCTTTCGGAGAAAATCCACGGGGAAAATGTACGAATTCCGTACAGACAGCGCCCACTGTCAAGATCGAACCTGGTCTCTGGCGCCCTAAGGCAGCAACTCTACCGCTGTGCCATTGTGCCTCCCATCTCTTAACTAAACTAAATTAAAAACTAAATGATCTAATCATCAGCGGCAGTCACAAGCAGTAACAAAATTCCTTGAGTGTGGGAGCAGTCAGATAGATGAGCACCAGCCAGAAGTCAGGGGCAAAGACTTTGTTCCCCCTCATGTATCTCTACATTTAGTGTGGTGGCTGTAGCATTGAGTCTGTTGCCGGAAGCTACTGTATGTAGCTTCAATACAGCCATGAGGCAGCATGAAGTGGGGCTGTGTCCAGCAAGGTTCAGACTGCTAACTGGTTTCCTCTCTCAACAAACCTGCCTGACAAGCTGTGTATGAAGGAACTGCAGATGCTAATTTAAACCAAAGGCAGACATAAAAAGCTGCAGAAACTCAACAGGAAATGCAGCATCTCTGGAGAAAAGAGTAGGTGATGTTTCGGATCGAAACCCTTCAGACTGAGAGTCAGGGGAAAGGGGAACGAGAGATATAGACAGTACTTAGGGCAAATGAATGGAAGATATGCAAAAAGCAATGATAATGAAGGGGAAGTGGAACCCACAATGGTCCATTGTTGGTGGAGGGATAGGTGATAATGAGTTATACTAAACTGTTGCGAAAAGAGGTGGATTGGCTGTTGGAGCCTGTAATCCGGGTTGGGTCCGAACTTGGGTGTCTGGAACCGGAGCTGGAATCCCCGAGGTAGAAAATGGAGGCGCAGGCAAGCACTGAGAAAACACACGTGTCGTGGTGGCGAGTCTGGGTGACGACATGGTCATGGAGCCGGAGGGCAGGAGGAATCACAGAGGGGAGCGGTGAGAGAGGATGTTGCAGGACAACTTCTTCAAACTCGCGCTCCTTGAGGAGATTTTGCAGTTGGGCAGGCGAAGTGTGTAGGAAGGAACTGCAGATGATGGTATATCCCGTAGACAGACACAAAAGGCTGTAGTAACTCTGCTGGCCAGGCAGTGCCTCTGGAGAAAAGGAATGGGTTGAGACCCTTCTTCAGACTGAGAGTCGGGGCAAGGTCAGACTGAGAGTCAGGGACTCTACGACCATGTTTTCACCCAGACACGCTACCACAGACATGTGTGTCGTCTCAGTGCTTGCCTGCTCCTCCATCTTTCCCCTGACGGAGTCTGGGTGACAACGTGCTTCATTCTGTTGGCGTCCGCACCCTTCGCCCGGCTGTCCTTAGCCACGTCAGTCACTGCAGAACCCTCGAAATGGAGAGAAGCTACACATCCTCGATCCCGAGGGACTACCAAAGAAAGAAAGAGACAGGAATCATTCTTAGCTAAGACTAATGCAGTGCTCAGCAGTTCCTTGTGCTTTGTCACAATACCCTGATGGAATCTCCATGTCACTACATTTGAAGATGTTAATAATCGTAGATATATTCCATGCCACAGTAATGCACAAATCTTTATGGATGGCTCCCTTGGTAACTTCAGAGGATTTTGGTTCGACCACCAGGGGATATAGATTATACCTGTAAAGACAGTTACATATTGAAGTGCTGATTTGGGGAGCTCACATCATTACACTGTGCAAGATACTAAAGATTACATTCATCTTCCTCATAAACAATAAAATACTACTGGAAGGTGGAAACGCTGCAGAAGCTTTCTGCACGAAGATAGCATCCTTATAACTATAAATCTGTGTGCGTGTGCGTGTGCGTGTGCGTGTGCGTGTGCGTGTGTGTGTGTGTGCGAGTGTGTGTGTGTGTGTGTGTGTGTGTGTGTGTGTGTGTGTGTGTGTGAGAGTGTGTGTGTGTGTGTGTGTGTGAGTGTGTGTGTGTGTGTGTGTGTGTGTGTGTGTGTGTGAGTGTGTGTGTGTGTGTGCGAGTGTGTGTGTGTGTGTGTGTGTGTGTGTGTGTGTGTGTGTGTGTGTGTGTGTGTGTGTGTGTGTGTGTGTGTGTGTGTGTGTGTGTGTGTGTGCGCGAGTGTGTGTGTGTGTGTGTGTGTGTGTGTGTGTGTGTGTGTGTGTGTGTGTGTGTGTGTGTGTGTGTGTGTGCGTGTGTGTGTGTGTGTGTGTGTGTGTGGTGTGTGTGTGTGTGTGTGTGTGTGCGAGTGTGTGTGTGTGTGTGTGTGTGTGAGTGTGTGTTTGTGTGTGTGTGTGTGTGTGTGTGTGTGTGCACATCTACTCGAAGAAACGACGCGCTAACGGTAAAAGTTTTACATATTCCCGTAGAGATTTATCTCCTGAAATCAAAAATCACTGTATCTAAAAATTTTATGCATTATTTCTTGAGTTATTTATGAAAATGTTCACAAATCTCAAATAGCGTAGAAAATAAATGAGATGGTCTCTCTGAAGATGTCACAGTGGATCTGACTGCCTGCCTCATCATTGATGGAGGTGGTCTTCGAGGGGAGGATGCTCCTCAAACTGTGGAGCATCCTGGACAATACAGCTCACCACCATCACACTCTGGTCAAGTGGTCACGATTGGTTCCACCAAGATGCAGCATAGAATGCCACAGGAGATCCTTTGTTCCCTGAGGTTATCAAACTGTCCAAGTCCTCCCCCTCCCCCCCCCCCCCCCCCCCCCCCCCCCCCCCCCCCCCCCCCCCCCCAATCTTTGCATAAACCCCATCCTGGACCTTTCACTCGTCACTTTAATTCCATGTTTCATGCATCTTGTTGTGTTTTATGACTGTTGGCAGACAAATCACTGGGGAAAAACACCACACATCAACGAGGATGTCACCCTCTTTCAAAGTGGCATTGAGCACATTGGCATCATGTTCTTTGCCCAGGTATTTTTTTTGATGGCCTGCCCATCAGTTCCAACTGAGTATAATTAGGGCCTCAATGCTGGGGTTGTTGGCCTGAGGAGGATGCTAGTAGTCAAGATGTCCTGTTATGTTTGTGATATCTCTCTCGTGATTAAGCTATCCGCTGTAGAAAATCAATGCCCCAGAAGCCTGCAGGGGTCCATACCATCCAGTAGGCCATAAGCCTGGTGTCAGGGTTGAGGTCTTGATCTTCAAACACAGAGCCCAAGGCTCTGCTGATGATGATGCATTACCAATACCGCCTTTGTTAGGTTATCTCTGAGCCCTCAGAGTGGTCTTTGCCATGGCAGCCACCTCCTCCCTACATGCAAAGTACCACCTTTTCCTGGAGGCCCCTCAACCATGATTTTCCCCATCTTTGAACCTTCTCTTTCCTGCCTCCATCCCCCCTCCCCCCTCCCTGACCTCCGACCTCCCTTCTTCAGAACTACTCCCTGCAACCTTTAACCTGCCTCCCTCTCCTTGCACCCTGCCAGATGACTGTGATGCCACTGCAAGAGTTCCTTTGTGCCTCATTGTACATATATATATATATATATATAACAATCAATCAATCAATCAGTAGAAACATAGACATAGGTGCAGGAGTAGGCCATTCGGCCCTTCGAGCCAGAACCGCCATTCAATATGATCATGGCTGATCGTCCAAAATCAGTACTTATCTTGAACTAAATGTTGTGCCCTTTATCCTGTATCTGTGCACTGTGGACATGGATTGCATTTGTGTATAGTCTTCTCCTTGACTGGAGAGCATTGAAACAAAATCTTTTCACTTTACCTCGGTATACATGAAAGTAATAAACTAAACTAAACTTGATATGAACCCTCCCTCCGTCCCCGCAGTAGACGTACGTCCCTGGCACTCTCTGCTGGGCCAGAGGTGGGCGCGCAGTCAGGAGGAGAGGACAGGAGGGTGACCAGGGGTAGGGAACAGCAGTGAGGGTTCAGGAGGAATTGGAGCAGGGGGTGGGGGCAGGGCTCAGGGGCAGTAGGTGTCAGGGATGGGGAGTAGGAGTAATGGGCACAGTAGCTGCAGTCAGTGGGGTGGGAGGAGCAGGGCTAATGGGAGCAGGGGCAATAGGGGCTGGCAATAGTGGAGACAGGAAGATGTGGTGAGTGGGGGGGGTGAGAGCATGGCAGAAGTGGCATGGGAGTAGGGTTGCCAACTTTCTCACTCACGAATAAGGCACAAAAGGTCAAAACATGGGAAAATTCCCGACGGCAATTTGTTGGCCGACTCGACCGTGGCACGTGGCCGTGAATGATGAGTTGGCCCGGGTGCTGGACTGCACACAAAGCCCAGCAGGCGGGCCAGCTGAGGAGTTTTGGCCCGGGAGCCGGGAGCGAGCGACGTCGTGTGCAAAGTCCGGCACCACATCCAACTCATGAACTGATGATCGGCCATGAGAAGGAGTTGGATGTTGGATGGTGGTGTCGGTGGTAAGCGAAGGTCCGGAGGCTGGACAGCTGCCGGGCTGCCGACCGACGGGGCCATGACGAGGCGCTGCTGCTGCACTCCATGGGCTGCACTACGTTGGGACGAGTGAGGCGGGGCCGGACACGGCACTTCGACCCGACAGTCCCCTCGACCCTAGTAGTAGTCAAATATGGGACAAGGGCGGTCCCATATGAGACAAACCAACAAGTGGGAATGGGGCTATGGTCAGATGGGAATGGGGTCAGATCAGTGCCACAGTACAGCTAGGACCTCTGTGCAGGACCAGTTAGCAATCCACACATTGACCCAAACTCACCACCCCACACCCTAAGCCAACTCAACTATTGTACAAGGAGAGCATGAGGTGAGAGGGTGAGACAGAGTAAAGAGCAGAATGAGAGAAATGATACATGTATGTTGAACAAAAACTCTTGTACCTAAATTCTCAAAGTGAAGTTTGCCGAAATGAATGCTTTGAAACAGTGTCATTAATCCTCAATAGAAGAGGGAGGAATGAGTCACCAGTGCACAAGCCAATCTTCACTCGATTGTCTTATTTCCTCTCTCAATGAATCCAAATGACTGTTGTATTCGCCCATAGTATTCATGGCCCATTGCAGTTAATGTGTAGGAAGGAACTGCAGATGCTGGAAGATAGACACACAACGCTGGAGTAACTCAGCGGGACAGGCAGCATCGCTGGAGAGACGGAATGGGTGGTCTGAAGAAGAGTCTCGACCCTGAAATGTCACCCATTCCTTCTCTCCAGAGATGCTGCCTGACCCGCTAATTACTACAGCATTTTGCATCTATCTTCCATTGTGGTTACTATGTAAATAGGACTTATGTGATCATTGATTGAATTTGAACCAGTTTAAACTAAACATAAAGATATTATGGCAACAGCAGACATGTAAAACAGGGTCAAGGGGCTGTCCCACTTGGGCGACCTAATTGGCGAGTTACGAAGATTTTAGGAGAGTTTGAAAAAATGTCATGTTTAGACCTCCTTCGACTATGTTGAAGACCAGCTAGGACTGGCTTCGAATATCTACGACTAACTTCAGGAAAATTGGACACCGAAAAGTAGAGAGTGAAGACGACTTCCTTCGATCTCCTTCGACCTCCCTTCGACTATGATGAAGACTATCTACGACTACCTTCGACTACCCTTGATTACCTATGACTAACATGCCGACCTACTATAACTAAACCTACGAGTAAGAAAAGTATCGATTTTTTCCATGGCAACGTTTTATTACTCGCGGGCACTTTTCAACATGCTGAAAAATACGCCGCGACCTAGCTGAGGCCACGAGTACACGGGGACTACTCTCGAGCATGAAGGAGAGTTACAAAGACCTCCTAAGAACCCCGTGTCGACCATGATGCGAGTATGGGTCGAGGGCAAACTCGCCAGAACTCGCGGATTAGGTCGCCCAAGTGGGAAAGCCCCTTTAGGCTTCAATTATCTGCTGGTCACAGGTTTAGGTAAGTAAGATTAGTGTGGATTAATGCATAAAGTTCCCCTGGTACTCACCTTTCATCCCGCCAGTGTCCGTATCCAACACATCATTCTCTGACATCAGTTGAGTTCAGTTTAATTTATTGTCATGTGTACTGAGGTACAGTGAAAACTTTTGTTGCGTGCTAACCAGTCAGCAGACAGACAACACATGATTACAATCGAGCCATTTACAGTGTACAGAGATACATCATAACGGGATAATGTTTAGTGCAAGGTAAGGCCAGTGAAGTCCGATCAAAGGTAGTCCAAGAGTCACCAATGAGGTAGATAGTAGTTCAGCACTGCTCTCTGGTTGTGGTAGGATGGTTCAGCTGCCTGATGACAGCTGGGAAGCTGCACATTTTCACACTTCTACACCTGTTGCCCGATGGGAGAGGTGAGAAGAGGAAATGTCCAGGGTGAGACTCGTCCTTTGATTATGCTGCTGGCCTTGCCGAGGCTGCGTGAGGTATAAATGGAGTCAATGGAAGGGAGGTTAGATGTGTGATGGTCTGGGCTGCGTCCACAATTTGCTGCAATTTTTTAGTGGTGTAGGATGGAGCTGTTCCCAAACCAAGCATTTCCGTCACTTCCAAGGCAATCCCACCACCAGTCACAACTTCACATCCCAACCCTTTTCCACAGAGACTGCTCCCCTTGCTAACTCCTTGACTCACCCATCCTTTCCCATCCAAACCATTCCTTCCCAGGTACTTTCCCCTGTAACCGCAGGAGATGTAACCCATGTCTCCATACTTCCTCCCTCACCTCCATCCATGGATCCCCGCTGTCCTTCCAGTTAGACAGAGGTTCACATGCTCCTGGTCTAACCTCATCTACTGCATCCGGTGATCCTGATGTGGCCTCCAGTACATCGACAAGATCAGGCATAGATTGGCGACTGTTTCGCCGAACCACTTGCCCTCAATCCACTATGGCCTGCTGGATCTCCAAGTTGCTAACCATTTTAACTTCTCTTCCCATTCCCATATTGATCTTTCTCTCTTGGGTCTTCTTAATTGCTGGTGAATTGCCAGGCGTAAACTGGAGGAACAGCACCTCATATTCCGCTTGGGTAGCTTACAACCCGACAGTATGAACATTACATTCTCCAATTTGAGGTAACCATCAACCCCTCTCCCACCACTCCCCACCACTCTCTCCCCTATACCCCACCTGGGCTGGCAACTATTCCCCTCCTTCCACATGCATACAATCCTTCCTCTAGCTTCACAATTCACAAGGCTTTCATCCTTTTTGCCTCATGTGGCCCATGGCCATTTTTGGCCTTCGTCCAACCACCTGCCTATCAACACCCCCCCCAACTGTTACTATCCGGGCTTTGTCCTGCCTCTCCTCTTTCAGCTTCTTCTCCCCCCCCCCCTCACCCTTATCAGTCTGAAGAAAGGTCCGACCTGAAATATCACCTGTCCATGTTCTCCAGAGGTGGTGCTCGACCCGTTGTGTTACTCCAGCATGTGTGTCTTTTTTTTTCTGAATTACTGTGAACATCGATACCTGTGCGCTGCATAGTTTTCAAAAACTTGGCGCAGTGTGATAGTGAGCCCTGGAAGTATCTAATTACTGGGTCGGCCTGAAGGTTGACTGGTCTCATGGACAGGGATCTGGTTCAAATAAAGAATTATAAAGGATTGTGGATATTAATGTGACACCCATTTATGGATTCAATTCACTTGAGCTTGAAATTTCAATTGTCTGCATTAATTTATTAATTTCTGCAAATTTTCTTTGTGATCCAATTGGAATTATGTGGAAACTGTACCCCAGTTACCAGCAGAAAGGAAGGGTGTGCACATTGTCTATGAATTATGTGAGGCATAGAAAAGGGAAAGCAGAGAAAGTTAAGGGCCAGTCCCACCAGCATGCGACTGCATGCGGCGAGCGTGACCAAACCAGAAGCGGGGGCCGCGCAGGGGTCGCGCGGAGGTCGAGTGATCCCCATACAGGGCCAGTCCCACCAGCATGCGACTGCATGCGGCGAGCGTGACCAAACCAGAAGCGGGGGCCGCGCGGAGGTCGAGTGAGTGACGTGAAGTTCGAGCGAAGTCTGCGGGAAGTTCACGCGTGACGTACGGCATCGAGACGCTGCGTATAGCGTCGAGGCGTAAGGCGCGGAATTTTTGAACACTGTCAGTTTTTAGGAGCCTCGCGCGATGTCGGGACCAGCTCCGCACAACTCCATATGGCTCCGGTGATCGAAGTGGGACCGGCCCTTTATTCAACTGTACGGCTTAAGCGATCACGTTAGGTCGCGCTTGCCGCATGCAGTCGCATGCTCGTGGGACAGGCCCTTTATTCAACTGAATTCTAATTCTTCCTTCACAGACAGTGCCTGATCTGTATCTTTGAAAGGTATTTTCAATATTTACTTGTTTATATTGGAGCCATCCTGGGGAAAGTATAGATGGACCATTGTTGAAGTCTTACGATTCTGCTTAACAAATGGACTGTCAACATAATAACCATGCTTAACAAAAGATTACTCTAATCTCTAATTGGCCAGTCACTTTAAACAAACACTATGATTATCTTTAGAGGCAGTAAATAGAAAAAAAACATCAACTAGAATTTGGGATAACATGAGGTAAGTAAGTAAGTAAGTAAGTAAGTTGGCCATGTATTCACATACAAGGAATTTGCCTTGGTGCTCCACCCACAATTAACAACATGACATACAGTGACAGTTACGAATGACTCAGAAAACACTAAACATTAATAATAATAAAACATGAATGATAAAACACCATTGATCAAGCATGTGAACCAGCAAATATGATGATATGTAAAAGTGAATAGAAACTTGACTGAGCTTTTCAAGTCATCAAACGATTTAAAATAGTGTTGGAAAGAATGACAGATGCTGGTTTACACCAAAGATAGACACAAAATGTTGGAGTAACTCAACGGGTCAGGCAGCATCTCTGGAGAAAAGAAATAGGTGACGTTTCGGGTCAAGACCCTTCTTCAGACTAAGTCGCTTGACCCACTGAGTTACTCCAGCATTTTGTGGCTATCTTGATGATAATAGGTATGATGAGGGTAGTGTGCTAAATCATCACAATTACACACCACGTTGAATTTCCGCACAGGACAAATAACCAAATCAATTGTCTTAATGTTTTAAAACCCTCAATTATCTCTTTCGTGAATGTCTTCAATAATTATTTGTTCATATAAAATGTATTTTGATAAATATATGATGTTCATTAACTTTTTGACAACATGCGATGAATATCGTTTGTGTTTAGCGCCCTTTGCCAAAATTTCAGAGCTCACAGTCTGAAGTAATCTTTGTTTTCAAGAATAATTCATTGCAAAAGAAGCGTGTGGAGATATCTGCGGGAGATTTGAGCGGCTGTTCTCTAATACAAGCCTTTCTCCAGATGATATTTCCACCTTGGCAGTTTTGACAGCACCAGCTGCAGTTTGATGGAAATTGAAAATGAATTTGGAGATGGATTTTATACAGTCAGACAGTGAAGTTATTGTGTAGCGATCACTATCTTCATTCATCAAGACGAATCCTTCTGAGACAGGGATTTGTGTTTCATTTATGGGTGCAGGTGTTTGTTTCTAGACTCACTCATTGAACTGTCAGAGTCAACAGCATGCAGGCGAACGCTGATAACTTCTGTAAAAACTCATTTCCTAAAGCGACAATTTCTTCTGCCACAAGAGTAATTGAGGAATTATTGCTCAGTTTAGTAGCTATCGAACTTGGGAGAGCTTCCAATTGAAGTGCGAGCACAACCCAATTGAACTTGGGGATTCTGTAAGATTCTACAAAATGTATTAAGAACTGTGCTGGGACCTCTGTTGTGTGTTACAGTGCATTCAGAAAGTATTCAGACCCCTTCACTTTTTCCACATTTTGTTATGTTGCAGCCTTATTCTAAAATTATTATTTTTTATCAACATTCTCCACACAATACCCCAGAATAATAAAGCGAAAACAGGTGTTTAGAAATTTTTGCAAAGTAATTAAAAGGAATTAACTGAAATATCACATTTACATAAGTATTCAGACCCTTTACTCAGTACTTTGTTAAGGCACCCTTGGCAGCGATTACAGCCTCAAGTCTTCTTGGGTATGACGCTACAAGCTTGGCACACCTGTATTTAGGTCATTTCTCCCATTCTTCTCTTCAGATTCTCTCAAGCTCTGTCAGGTTGAATGGGGAGCATCAATGCACAGCTATTTTCAGGTCCCTCCAGGGATGTTCGATCGGGTTCAAGTCCGGGCTCTGGCTGGTCCAGTCGAGGACATTCACAGACTTGTCACAAAGCCACTCGTTGTCCTGTTGGAAGGCTATATTTAAGAGGGAGTTAGATGTGGCCCTTGTGGCTAAAGGTATCAGGGGGTATGGAGAGAAGGCAGGTACAGGACACTGAGTCGGATGATCAGCCATGATCATATTGAATGGCGGTGCAGGCTCGAAGGCCCAAATGGCCTACTCCTGCACCTATTTTCTATGTAACATACATAGGACCAGAACGCTCTGGAGCAGGTTTTCTTCAAGGATCACTCTGTACTTTGCTCCGTTCAACTTTCCCACGATCCTGATGAGTCTCACAGTTCCTGCCACTGAAAAACATCCCCACAGCATGATGCTGCCACCACCATGCTTCACCGTAGGTATGGTATTAGCCAGGTGATGAGCGGTGTCTGTTTTCCTCCAGACATGACATTTGGCATTCAGGCCAAAGAGTTCAATCTTGGTTTATCAGACCAGAGAATCCTTTAGGTGCCTTTTGGTAAACTCCAAGTGGGCTGTCATGTGCCTTTGACTGAGGAGTAGCTTCTGTCTGGCCACTCCACCATAAAGGCCTGATTGGTAGAGTGCTGCAGATATAGTTGTCCTTCTGGAAGGTTCTCCCATCTCCACAGAGGAACTCTGGAGCTCTGTCAGAGTGACCATCGGGTTCTTGGTCACCTCACTGACCAAGGCCCTTCTCCCCCAATTGCTCAGTTTGGCTGGGCGGCCAGCTCTATGAAGAGACCTGATGGTTCCAAAGTTCTTCCATTTAAGAATGATGGAGGCCACTGTGCTCTTCGGGACCTGCAATGCTGCAGAAATTGTTTTATACCTCTACACAATCGTGTCTCGGAGGTCTATGGACAATTCCTTCGTCTTCATGGCTTGGTTTTTGCTCTGACATGCACTGTCAACTGTGGGACCTTATATAGACAGGTGTGTGCCTTTCCAAATCATGTCCAATCAATTTAATTCACCACTGGTGGACTCCAATCAAGTTGTAGAAACATCTCAAGGATAATCAATGGAAACAGGACGAACCTAAGCTTAATTTTGAGTGTCATTGCAAAGGGTCTGAATAGTTATGTAAATGAGATATTTCAGTTATTTCTTTATAATTACTTTGCAAACATTTCTAAACCCCTGTTTTCACTTTTCATTCTGGGGCATTGTGCGTAGATTGATGATAAAAAATATGAACTTAATCCATTTTTAAATAAGGCTGTAATGTAACAAAATGTGGAAGAAGTGAAGAGGTCTGAATACTTTCTGAATGCACTGTATATAGATATATATATTTATATGTATAAATGACTTGGACACAAACCAGATGGATTGGTTAGTAAGTTTACAGATGATACCAAGATGACACCAAGGAGGAGGTGAGGCACGATTGTGAAGAAGGCTGCCAAAATATACAGCAGGATGTCGAACAGCTCCAGGAATGGACGGAGAAATGGCAGATGCAGTTTAATCAGAGCAAGTGTGATGTAGCACCTTGGGTGGTTAAATGTAAGGGGGAAATATACAATTAATGGCAAGACCCTTAACAGCATCGATGTATGGAGGGATCTTGGGGTCCAAGTCCATAACCCCCTGAAAGTGACAACACATGTACAGAGTGGTAAAGAAGGCATTAAGGGAGGTGCCTTTGTAGGTTGAGGCATTGAGTATAAGACTCAGGAAGACATGATGTAGTTTTATAGGACCTTGGTTCGGCCACATTTGAAGTATTGAATGCAGTTTTGTATCACAGTTGCACAGGTCTCTGGTAAGACCACATCTGGAGTATTGTGTCCAGTTTTGGCCTCCTAATTTGAGGAAGGACATCTTTGTGATTGAGGCAGTGCAGCGTAGGTTCACGAGATTGATCCCTGGGATGGCGGGACTGTCATATGACGAAAGATTGAAAAGACTAGGCTTGTATTCACTGGAGTTTAGAAGGATGAAGGGGTATCTTACAGAAACATATAAAATTATAAAATGACTGGACAAGCTGGATGCAGGAAAATATTTCCCAATGTTGGGCGAGTCCAGAACCAGGGGCCACAGTCTTAGAATAAAGGGGGGGCCATTTAAGACTGAGGTGAGAAAAAACTTTTTCACCCAGAGAGTTGTGAATTTGTGGAATTCCCTGCCACAGAGGGCAGTGGAGGCCAAATCACTGGATGGATTTAAGAGAGAGTTAGATAGAGCTCTAGGGGCTAATGGAATCAAGGGATGTGGGGAGAAGGCAGGCACAGGTTATTGATTGGGGACGATCAGCCATGATCACAATGAATGGCGGTGCTGGCTAGAAGGGCCGAATGGCCTCCTCCTGCACCTATTTCCTATGTTTCTATGATATGGAGGTTTTGGCAAGGGTAAAGAGGAGGTTTACCAGAATGATACCTGGATTAGAGGCTATTATCTACCAGGAGAGGTTGGACACATGGATTGTTTTCTTCAGAATACCAGAGGCTTAGGGGAGACTTAATAGAAGTATATAAAATTAGGAGAGGCATAGATAGGGTAGACACTCAGAATGTTTTAACAGGGTGTAAATATCAAATCCTAGAGAGAACAGCTCTAAGATGAAAGGGGCAACGTTTAAAGGGTGTGGGTAAGTTTGATGTGCTTGCTTGGTGGTGAGTGCTTGCAATACACTCCCAGAGGTGATAGTGGAGGCAGATATGACGGACGCATTAAAGGATAGTCACATGGATACGTGGGGATTGGAGGGACATAGATGATGATCAGGCAGATGAGAGTTGGTCATGGCATTATGTTTGGCACAGACAATGTGGACAAACGGCATATTCCAGTGCTTTTCCATTGCATTCTACATACCTGAGTAAATTGCTCCTGGGTGTGGATGGGTGTTGGTTAAATTTTTAAGCGAATGTTGATACTTTTCCATAATTTGACATAATATGTTTTTAAAAATATTGTAATGTATTTAGAAACATAGAAACATAGAAATTAGGTGCAGGAGTAGGCCATTCGGCCCTTCGAGCCTGCACCGCATTTTTAATATGATCATGGCTGATCATCCAACTCAGTATCCCGTACCTGCCTTCTCTCCATACCCTCTGATCCCCTTGGCCACAAGGGCCACATCTAACTCCCTCTTAAATATAGCCAATGAACTGGCCTCAACTACCCTCTGTGGCAGAGAGTTCCAGAGATTCACCACTCTCTGTGTGAAAAAAGTTCTCCTCATCTCGGTTTTAAAGGATTTCCCCCCTTATCCTTAAGCTGTGACCCCTTGTCCTGGACTTCCCCAACATCGGGAGCAATCTTCCTGCATCTAGCCTGTCCAACCCCTTAAGAATTTTGTAAGTTTCTATAAGATCCCCTCTCAATCTCCTAAATTCTAGAGAGTATAAACCAAGTCTATCCAGTCTTTCTTCTTCATAAGACAGTCCTGACATCCCAGGAATCAGTCTGGTGAACCTTCTCTGCACTCCCTGTATGGCAATAATGTCCTTCCTCAGATTTGGAGACCAAAACTGCATGCAATACTCCAGGTGTGGTCTCACCAAGACCCTGTACAACTGCAGTAGAACCTCCCTGCTCCTATACTCAAATCCTCTTGCTATGAAAGCCAACATACCATTCGCTTTCTTTACTGCCTGCTGCACCTGCATGCCTATCTTCAATGACTGGTGTACCATGACACCCAGGTCTCACTGCATCTCCCCCTTTCCCAATCGGCCACCATTTAGATAATAATCTGCTTTCCCGTTTTTGCCACCAAAATGGATATTTAGATGTACAGTGGCTCAGATCTTCTCAATTTGGCAGAATATGTAACTATAACTCAATATTAAAGTGCCCAGTTTTGCATTTTGTATCAAGGAACCTCAACCTCTGGTTATTTATTGTAATCGAGTTTATGCAAATAGTCTTGGTTGATCCAGTGTGCACTTTACTTTCTTTTGGTATAAAGAGAGGCTATTTCAGGCAATTTCCAGCCTGTAAAGATGTCCTGCTGATTACTGTTTGAGACTTGTGTTGGGTTTTTACAGGCAGCATAATGATATCTGGTGGCAAATCACCTTTAATATCTGAAGTGCACAGCGTTTTCTGTTGTGCAACTTCTGGATAAGATGCATGATAAACCTAAATGATTCTATGGCACTGCCATAGGCACATTTTTTGTCAAACCTATCAACTATTATAGACACAAAATGCTGGAGTAACTCAGCGGGACAGGCAGCATCTCTGGAGAGAATGAAAGGGTGACTTTTCGGGACGAGACAAGTCGGGGAGAGGGAAACGAGGGAAAACACTTTCACCTGACCTGACTCCCCGGACTCTCAGTCTGAAGAAGGGTCTCAACCCGAAAAGGTTCTAACGTTTTTGGTCAGGATCCTTTTACAGACTGATTGTAGTAGGAGCGAGAAAGCTGGAAGAAAGGTGGGTCAGGACAAAGTCTGGTAAGTGACTGGTTGGGAGGAAATGGCCTTAAATGTGAAGCCAACAGGAGAAATACAGGAGGAAGGGGACGGGGAGAGGAGGAAGGGAGAAGTGTGTACACATCCAGGTGGGGCACATGGAAGAGTGTGGGGAAAAAAAGATGGGGGGTATTTGTAGGTTGGTTACCTTAAATTAGAGAATTCAATCATCATACCATTGGGAATCACCTCACCAGCCTCCACATGCAACACTTCATTCTGTGACATTTTCGCCACCTTCAACGTGATCCCACCACCAGCCATATCGTGCCATCCCCACCCGTTTCTCTTGTCTGCAGAGACTGCGACCACTGCAACACCTTGGTTCATTCAACCCTTCCCACCTAAACCAACAACTCCCACTGTATTTGCCATTGCAACACCCGGCCCGATACCTCCTCCCTCACATCAATCTTGGGACCCCATCTGTCCTTCCAGGTCAGACAGAAGTTGATGTGGACCTCCTCTAACCTTATCTGTTGCATTCAATGCTCCTGATGTGGCCTCCTTTAGATTCGCCAGACAAAGCGTAGACTAGACCACCATTTCTTAGAATACTTGGGCTCAGTCCGCCAAGGCTTGCTTGATTTCCCAGTTGCTAACCATTTTAACTCCCCTTTCCATCCCCGAGTGACTTTACTGTCATGGGCCTTCTCTATTGACAGAGTTCAATACCACATGCAAACTGGGGGAACAGAGTCTCATATTCCGTTTGGGTAGCTTACAACACAACGGTATGAACATTGAATTCCTCAATTTTAGTTGAGGAAACACTACCCCTCTATTCCTCCGCCCCCCCCTCTTTTCCCCCCCTCTTCCCAGCGTATATCATTTCTCCCTTTCCCCTTTCCCCCCGTCTCCACTCTGCACTGGACCACCTAGACAATATAAAAACCAACGTCACGCTGTTGTTTACAGACTACAATTTGGCGTTCAACACCATCATCCCCTCCAAGCGGGTTTTCTCTCCACCTCTACATCGGGGACCTGGGGTGGAGTGTATTACACCGAGGAGTCCTCGGCAACCTGTTTCTCTCGCGGTTCACAGTCTCGCCGGACATCGGCCGCCTGCCACGTTTGTGGGCTGGGAGAGTCTGTGTACCACGTGTATATGGAGTGTGTGAGACTGCAGCCCCTGTTCCATTATCTAAAGAGGCTGCTCCTTGCCTTCTGGCTGCACTTCTCACCCACCATCCTCATCTTTGGACAGCCTGTGCGTAGGGGAGAGGGTAGGGCCAAGGATGTGCTGGTTGGCTTGCTCCTGGGCCTGGTCAAGCCGGCCATCCGTGAGTCATGGCGCCAGGCGGAAGAGGACTCTGCCTGAGCCAGCTGCCTGCCCCTTTTCCGTGCTTATGTCCATGCCCGGGTGATGTTAGAGAGGGACTGTCCACGGGCACCCTGGGGGATTTGCGGGACCATTGGGCATTGAATGCATCCTTGACAAGAATTGTAACATACTAGGATAGTAGTTTATTTAGTATATTTGTTTGTCTTGTATTATGGTTGTGGATTCTGTTTTATTATATTGTAAATGTTATTTTTAATAATTGAATACATTTTTTGAATAAAAAAAATCTGGTTATCAATCTCACGGAACTGGGTCTTTGCGCATCCCTCTTCAATTGGATCCTCGACTTCCTGTGGAATTCTCTGCCTCAGAGGGCAGTGGAGGCAGGTTCTCTGGATGCTTTGAAGAGAGAGCTAGATAGGGCTCTTCAAAGTGGAGTCAGGGGATATGGGGAAAAGGCAGGAACAGGGTACTGATTGGGGGTGATCAGCCATGATCACATTGAATGGCGGTGCTGGCTCAAAGGGCCAAATGGCCTACTCCTGCACCTATTGTCTATTGTCTATTGTATCAACAGACCAAGTCTTTACGAATTGGCAGTAACACTACTTCTCTAATAACCATCAGTACGGGAGCACCTCAAAGCTGCGTGCTCAACCCCCTGCTCTACTCGCTCTATACTCAAGACAGTGTAGCCGGACACTGTGCGAACTCCATCTTCAAGTTTGCTGAAGACACCACTGTTGCTAGATGAATTACAGATGGTGATGAGTCAGAGTACAGAAGGGATATCGATCGAATGACCAAATTGTGGCAGCACAACAACCTGGCTCTCAATGTCAGTAAGAACCAGGAACTGAGTGTGAACTTTGGAAGAGGAAGGATGAGGACCCTTGTCTATATTGTCTAAATTGACGAGACGATGGTGGAGAGAGTTAAAAGCTACAAATTCCTACTCGTGCATCTCTCTGAAGATCGTTCCTGGACCCAACACACTTGCAAATATAAATAAAGCCCATCAACTCCTCTACTTCCTGAGAAGATTACAGAGATCCGTTATGTCAGAGAGGACTCTTTTGAACGTCCGCAGGCATACAGTGGAGAGCATATTGACTGATAGCATCACAGGTTGCATGTTGGGCCCAATTGCCTGCATTTGGCCCATAGCCCTCTAAACCCATCCTATCCATATATCTGTCTTTTAAAAGTCAAAAGACTAAGTTGATCTAGATGCTGAAACCACTGAACTCTGCATGAAACCATGATATTTTGATTTAAACACATTTTTTCACTTTGAGGCAGAGTTTATACCTCTTGAAATTTATAATAATGGCTTTGGTCATGTTTGACTAGAAATGTATTGTTTAGTTTACCAATCCAATACTTCCTCATCGCAATTGTAGACATTCCTGAAGAAATGATTTTGAAGGAATTCCAGATTGAGGAGGAATGAAATTTCATAAATCCAAAAGTTATGTTTTTGGTGCCACTTTGATCTTTTTTTGGGATTTATTTTTTCTATTTTATTCATAATTTTATATATCTCACCAACCAGCCACTAAGTCCAGTCTGAAGAAGAGCCCCAGCATGAAGTGTTACCTGTCCATGTCTTCAGAGATGCAGCCTGATCCACTGACTTGCTCCAGCACTTTGAGTTCTGCTCAAGAATCCAGCATCTGCAGTTCCTCGTTTCTCCATTAAACCAAAATCCTTGGCTATCCTATCTTTCTTCATAATTCAGGGACTTGAAATCAATTTTGTCTACATCACATCAAAGCTGACAGCAGATATAGTCATAGTCATAGAGTGATACAGTGTGGAAACAGGCCCTTCAGCCCAACTTGCCCACACTGGCCAACATGTCCCAGCTACACTAGTCCCACCTGCCTGCACTTGGTCCATATCCCTCCAAACCTGTCCTATCCATGTACCTGTCCAATTCTTTCTTAAACATTGGGATAGTCCCAGCCTCAACGACCTCATCTGGCAGCTCGATCCATACACCCACCACCTTTTGTGTGAAAAAGTTACCCCTCAGATTCTTATTAAATCTTTTCCCCTTCACCTTGAACCTATCTCCTCTGGTCCTCAATTCCTCTACTCTGGGCAAGAGGATGTGCATCTACCCGATCTATTCCTCTCATGATTTTATACACCTCTATAAGATCACCCTTCATCCTCCTGCATTCCAAGGAATAGAGACCCAGACTACTCAACCTCTCCCTACAGGCAGTCTGAAGAAGGGTCTCGACTTGAAACGTCACCCATTCCTTCTCTCCAGAAATGCTGCCTGTCCCCCTGAGTTTATGTCCCACTTAGGAAACCTGAACGGAAACCTCTGGAGACTTTGCTCCCCACCCAAGGTTTCCGTGCGGTTCCTGGAGGTTCCCGGAGGTTTTTGTCAGTCTCCCTCCCTGCTTCCACTACGTGCAACCTCCGGCAACCACCTGCAACCTCCGGGAACCGCACGGAAACCTTGGGTGGGGCGCAAGGTCTCCAGAGGTTTCCGTTCAGGTTTCCTAAGTGAGACAGGGACATAACTCCAGCGTTTTGTGTCTACCTTCTGAGTCCTGTCACTGCTCAGGCAGAAGTAAACTTCAGCATCTGCAGTTCTTTCCTGCACACTCTCCCTCTAACTCACACCCTCTAGTCCCGGCAACATCCTCGTAAATCTTTCAAACTTAACAATATCTTTCCTATAACATGGAGCCCAGAACTGAACACAATATTCTAAATACGGTCTCACCAACATCTTACACAACTGCAATATGACCTCCCAACGTATGTACTATATCTGGAAGCTACCAGAGCAATAGGTTCATGGCTGAGAAATAACTGCTCCATTTATATCTTGCATCACATATTTCATCCTCCTTCTTAACATTTTAATATGATTGTAAACATTTTCTCATTCATTTTTATCTCCTTTAATATATTTTTGAGTACCTGACTAAATAATTTATGCCTTTAGCAACATCTTTCATAAATATTGCTAGATTTAGCTGGAAAGCTGAATGGTCTCCTAATGTGCTGGAAGAATTCTATGATTAGCTGATAATGATTATGTTGCTTTTATGGGATATGGCTGTATAAAAATAGATTTTGCACATTACAGCAGGCATTACATTTACACAGTTGTTGAACAAACAAGTGTTTTGAGAGATCCAACGGCCATGGCTCAAGGTTTTTAAATGTAAACTTGTCCTCCTCACACCGCGGCCTTCATTGCTAATAGCTCGCATTATCCTGCATGGCGGAGTTTGTACATTCTCCCTGTGATCTGCGTGGGTTTTCCCCGAGATTTTCGGCTTTCTCCCATACTTCAAAGATGTCAGGTTTGTAGGATCATTGCCCTCCTGGCTAACACCCATCTATCTGGCTGAGCATGTGGTGTGAACACCTGTTTGAAACCCTTATTTAGTTTATTTTAGAGAAATAGCAAGGAAACAGGCCATTCAGCCCACCGAGTACTCACCAACCAATACACTAGTTCTACACACTAGGGACAATTTATGGAAGTCAATTATCTTCCAAGCCCACATGTTTTTGGAATGTGGCAGAAAACCGGGGCACCCGGAGAAATCCCAGGCGGTCCCAGGCAATTGTACGACTGACCTGGCCAATGAAATTCCTCGTATGTTGCAAAACATACTTGGCAATAAAGTGTGATTCTGATTCTGATTCTGATTCGGTCAGAGGGAGAATGTACAAACTCCTTACAGACAGCAGCCAAGGTCAGGAACGAACCCAGATCTCTGGCGATGCAAGGCAACCGCTCTACCGCTATGTCACTGTGCTGCTCTTATTTATGTACGACACCTTCTGGTCTGTGTAATCGTTACTCAATCAATCAATCAATCAATCAGTTTTATTCGTCACGTTGCACATAAAGTGCAAGTGAAATGAATTTGCCAGCAGCGGTACA
This sequence comes from Leucoraja erinaceus, assembly GCF_028641065.1. Taxonomy (NCBI): domain Eukaryota; kingdom Metazoa; phylum Chordata; class Chondrichthyes; order Rajiformes; family Rajidae; genus Leucoraja; species Leucoraja erinaceus. The sequence goes on from NC_073393.1 coordinate 40,063,328, forward strand.
ATGATAAAGAACACACAAACACAATAAACATTTAACACAAACGTTTAAGTTACGCTCATTGGCGTCAAATCTACTGGGTGTAACTCCAAAGGATTCACGTGTTCTGAGAGGAGCTGCAGGTGGATATACTTCCTGTAAATGTACCACCAGGGACACTTGACTTCTCCCTGATCGTCTACATTTGACAGAATGAGGAGACCACACCTTGACTGTTCGAGTCCTGTCACTGCTCAGACAGAAGAGGTAAACCCCGATATCAAGGCATAATGAAGAAACCTCAGGCTCTCCTGGTGTGTGGTAGAGGTGCAGACAGATTGGACGCTCATGATGAGAATCAGCCAGTTAGGCCCAAGAAAATGGAAACTGTTCACATCTCAATTCACCCATTTGGTTAAAATGTAGACTTAATCCTTGCTTAATCTCGGTAAGGACCTTCAAACAAGGCGAGTCATTCAAACAGAGGAAAAAAATGAAAATGAAGGAGTTTTGGTAACAGTGAACAATTCTCCAGTGCCCAGTCTAATACATTTTACACCGAGCATGGATATAATAATAAAAATAATAATTTTATTTATAGAGCACTTTAAAAAACAATCATTGTTGCAATAAAGTGCTGTACATCACTAATCATTGACAACAAAGTTAATACACACCAATAATAACAATCAAAAGAAATAGTAGGAAAAGATATGTAAAATAAAGAAACATTAAAAACAACAAAAACAGAAGCAAAGTCTCAGGCATGGTCAAAAGCCAGGGAGTACAAATGTGTTTTAACACTGGATTTGAAGATGGACAGTGAGGGGGCCTGTCTGATGTGCAACGGCAGGGTGTTCCAGAGTGCTGGAGCAGCAACAGAGAAGGCTCTATCCCCTCTGAGCCTCCGACTAGACCTCGGTACCTCCAGGAGCAGCTGACCAGCTGACCTGAGGGACCGGGCAGGAGCGTATGGGTGGAGCAGTTCAGAGAGGTAAGGCGGGGCGAGCCCATTCAGAGATTTAAAAACAAATAACAGTATCTTAAAATGAACTCGAAAGTGCACCGGGAGCCAGTGTAGGGAGGCCAGAATTGGCGATATGTGCTCCCTCTTTCGAGTCCCAGTTAAAAGGCGAGCAGCAGCATTCTGAACCAACTGATATAATGGGCCTGTCCCACTTAGGCGATCTTTTTGGCGATTGTCAACGTCGTAGCATGTCGCCGATAAACCGGCGACTGGACCCCTCTACGACAATGTCTACGACAATGTCTACAACAACCTACTACCTAGTTGATGTCAAGCTACCGACAACCAGCGACCCATTAGGACGTCCACCTACGATCACACCTATGACAACCCACGACAAGGTAAGACAATTCAGTCGCCGGTACCTGTCGCTGGTTGACGTAGGTGGTCGCCAATGGAACCCACTGGTCCGCACCAGAGGCAACCTACGTCATCCTGGTGACAGCCTACGACAGCACCTACGTCAGGAGGTCAAGCTCCACTCATTGGCGTCAAACCAGCTGTCGCCCAAAGGTTTTGAGCATTTCAAAATCCAGTGGCGACCAGAAAATGCTACGATTCGTTGGGCGACTGCGGAGACCACTCACGGCCCTACAGGTCGTCAACATGTGGTGTCAACCTAGTCGCCTGTAGTCGCCTAAAAAAATCACCTAAGTGGGACTTGATTATTCACTGGAGGCTAACTTCATAATCATTCAGCATCAACATGCTGATTGTAGTAGCTATTATTTCATCAAAGGCCGTCAGAAAATCTGTAAATGGAACTGCAAGGTATTTTCACAAAACTTTCATTCAATTCACACCGCTGGATTTTTTTCACCTTGTGGCCATTTTCTGAAATTTGCTGTTAAATCGAGTATTAGATTCTCAGCAGGATAATGCGCGCTATTAGTAAAGAAGGCCAGGGGGTAGTGAGGCCAAACTTAACGAATTGCGGTCACTGTATGCAAAAGGTTCTTCAACAGACACTTCCACTCCTTACTAATCCTGAGGGCTAAATTAAGGTTTGGCACCATCATCTACTTACCTATGCAGGGCTTTCTACATACTGCTTTAAAAACCCTTCCTGCATGTGTTTCACAAGTTTCACCCCATCTAAACATTTTTTACCAGGGTATTTCGAGTCAATATTGGGAAAGTTAAAATTAACCACCACTGCAACATTGCTTTTACATCCCACTGCTACCTGCTATTTGTTCTTCCAAGTACGGCTGGTCAATAGCATGGTGTCATTAAAGTTCTACCGATAGAGCTTCATTTGTTATTCCTTCCAGGATATGTTGTTGTTAGGCCCTCCTTGATTAGTCATGTTACACTAACCCCCCTTTTGGACTGTCCCCGATCTTGCCTTGAAATACTGTGCTTTACCCAGGAACATTGAACTGCCATTCCCGCCTTTCTTAGCTTTGTTTAGTTTCGTTCAGAGATACAGTATGGAAACAGGCCCTTCGGCCCATTACGTCCGCACTGACCAGCGATCACCCTCGTACACCAACACTATATAAGCCTTCTAGACCGCTAAGATCTTCTGAAACCAATCTGCTAGTGATTCCCAGAGTAAATACAAAATATGGGAAAGCAGGATTTAGTTACTATGCAACAAATAGCTGGAATAAACTTCCTGAAGATTTAAGACTTGTCTCAACTTTGACCACTTTTAAAACAAGACTGAAAACTTTTATGTTTACTTTAGCTTTCAGCTAAATCTTAACTACATTGCACTTTTAACTTTTGCATTTTTTATAATGCATTTTTAATTTTGCTTTTCTTTTCTTTTAGTTCTATTTTATTTCATTTTATTATTTCATTTTATTGTATGACATGTTTTTATGTGAAGCACTTTGAGTCTGCCTCGTGAATGAAATGTGCTATATAAATAAAGTTGCCTTGCCTTGCCTTGAAGGTTTACTTCGTAAGTAATAAATGTTGACCAAAGAGCAGAAATAATACATTTCTCATTTGTGGTGAGAGAAGTGAGCGAACAACAGCAGATTGTATTGCAGTGCAGATTTTGTATATTGTGGTGACAGGTCAGGCATGGAGCAGTGAAAAGCTCAACCACCTAGAAATAATTATTAGACACATGGCTAGTAGGATTTCTGCAGTGTTGATGTTTTTGACAGTGAGACAGGAACCAGTACAGCACCATTAAAGTAGACCCATCAACCATGTCGATCTGATTGTTCAGTAAACATGTTCGCAATTTATTCAAACCTCCAACTTAACAAGTAACTTGCCAGTTCATTGCAAAAACAACTTTCATGGTGTCTCTCAAACGAATACCTCAGATCGCCGTGTGTAGTAAGGAACTGCAGCTGTTGGTTTACACTGAAGATAGACGCAAAATGCTGGAGTAACGAGAAAGAATGGGTGATGTTTCGGGTTAAGAAAACCTCTTCATACTTCTTCAGACGTTTGAAGAAGGGTCTCGACCCGAAATGTCACCCATTCCTTCTGTCCAGAGTGGCTGTCCCGCTGAGTTACTCCAGCATTTTTTGTCTAACCTCAGATGTCAGTGTGTAGAAAGGAACTGCAGATGCTGGTTTACACCGAAGATAGATACAAAATGCTGGAGTAATCCTGACCCGCTGAGTTACTCCAACATTTTGAGTCTAACCTCAGATCTCTGTACATGAGAAGAACGTGGATGCCGAGCTGGAAACATAGAGGATTTTGACAGAAAGAGTGAATTACAAGGAAAATTATAAATTGAAGCTGGAGTATGTCATTTGGCCACTTGAGTCAACTCTGTCATTCAATCATATGGCTGATCAACATAACTGCGCAATTTCCATATGCTCTGATTCCCTTATTGACCAAACATCTATGGTCGTCAGTGTTTAATCTACCCGCTGTGCCAAACAGACAATCACAAATCTTTGTGAAAAGAAATTTCCAACCAATTTCTAATTTTACTGTACATTCCTAATAAAATGTCTCCTCACCTCAGTCGTAACAGGTCCACCCCTTGTTTAAGACTATGCCTCATGGTTGTAAACTCATCAGTTAAAGGCTACACCTCTCAACATCAACGTTTTCAATTTGTGTGGGGATATATGTGTGCAAACAGTATGTATAGGAAGAAACTGCAGATGCTAGTTTAAACCGAAGATAGACACAAAAAGCTGGAGTAACTCAGAGGGACGGGCATCATTTCTAGAGAAGGAATGGGTGACGTTTCGGGTCGAGACCCTTCTTCAGACTGGAAGTCACGGGAAAGGGAAACGAGAGATATAGACGATGATGTAGAGAGATATAGAACTATGAATGAAAGATATGCAAAAATGTAACGATGATAAAGGAAACTGGCCATTGGTAGCTGTTTGTTGGGTGAAAGCTTGGGTGGGGGAGGGATGGAGAGAGAGGGAATGCCGAAGTACGTTGACTGGAACCCCACTGATGAACAGACAACAGGCGATGATCCAGACACAGTGGCGCAGGGGTAGAGTTGCTGCCTTACAGCACCAGAGACCCGGTACGATCCTAACTACCTGACTGCAGGTGCTGTCTGTACAGAGATTAGAAACGTAGAAACATAGAAATTAGGTGCAGGAGTAGGCCATTCGGCCCTTCAAGCCTGCACCGCCATTCAATATGATCATGGCTGATCATCCAACTCAGTATCCCGTACCTGCCTTCTCACCATACCCCCTGATCCCCTTAGCCACAAGGGCCACATCTAACTCCCTCTTAAATATAGCCAATGAACTGGCCTCAACTACCCTCTGCGGCAGAGAGTTCCAGAGATTCACCACTCTCTGCGTGAAAAAAGTTCTTCTCATCTCGGTTTTAAAGGATTTCCCCTTTATCCTTAAGCTGTGACCCCTTGTCCTGAACTTCCCTAACATCGGGAACAATCTTCCTGCATCTAGCCTGTCCAACCCCTTAAGAATTTTGTAAGTTTCTATAAGATCCCCTCTCAATCTTCTAAATTCTAGAGAGTATAAACCAAGTCTATCCAGTCTTTCTTCATAAGACAGTCCTGACATCCCAGGAATCAGTCTGGTGAACCGTCTCTGCACTCCCTCTATGGCAATAATGTCCTTCCTCAGATTTGGAGACCAAAACTGTACGCAATACTCCAGGTGTGGTCTCACCAAGACCCTGTACAACTGCAGTAGAACCTCTCTGCTCCTATACTCAAATCCTTTTGCAATGAAAGCTAACATACCATTCGCTTTCTTTACTGCCTGCTGCACCTGCATGCCTACCTTCAATGACTGGTGTACCATGACACCCAGGTCTCGCTGCATCTCCCCCTTTCCCAATCGCCCACCATTTAGATAATAGTCTGCTTTCCTGTTTTTGCCACCAAAATGGATAACCTCACATTTATCCACATTATACTGCATCTGCCAAACATTTGCCCACTCACCCAGCCTATCCAAGTCACCCTGCAGTCTCCTAGCATCCTCCTCACAGCTAACACTGCCCCCCAGCTTAGTGTCATCCGCAAACTTGGAGATATTGCCTTCAATTCCCTCATCCAGATCATTAATATATATTGTAAATAGCTGGGGTCCCAGTACTGAGCCTTGGGGTACCCCACTAGTCACTGCCTGCCATTGTGAAAAGGACCCGTTTACTCCTACTCTTTGCTTCCTGTTTGCCAGCCAGTTCTCTATCCACATCAATACTGAACCCCCAATGCCTTGTGCTTTAAGTTTGTATACTAATCTCTTATGTGGGACCTTGTCGAAAGCCTTCTGGAAGTCCAGATACACCACATCCACTGGTTCTCCCCTATCCACGCTACTAGTTACATCCTCGAAAAATTCTATAAGATTCGTCAGACATGATTTACCTTTCGTAAATCCATGCTGACTTTGCCCAATGATTTCACCACTTTCCAAATGTGCTGCTATCCCATCTTTAATAACTGACTCTAGCAGTTTCCCCACTACCGATGTTAGACTAACTGGTCTGTAATTCCCCTTTTTCTCTCTCCCTCCCATCTTAAAAAGTGGGGTTACGTTTGCTACCCGCCAATCTTCAGGAACTACTCCAGAATCTAAAGAGTTTTGAAAGATTATTACTAATGCATCCACTATTTCTGGAGCTACTTCCTTAAGTACTCTGGGATGCAGCCTATCTGGCCCTGGGGATTTATCGGCCTTTAATCCATTCAATTTACCCAACACCACTTCCCGGCTAACCTGGATTTCACTCAATTCCTCCAACTCCTTTGACCCGCGGTCCCCTGCTATTTCCGGCAAATTATTTATGTCTTCCTTAGTGAAGACGGAACCAAAGTAGTTATTCAATTGGTCCGCCATATCCTTGTTCCCCATGATCAACCCCCCTGTTTCTGACTGCAAGGGACCTACATTTGTTTTAACTAATCTCTTTCTTTTCACATATCATTGTATGTTCTCCCTTTGAATGTGTGCGTTTTATACAGGTGCTCCGGATTCCTCCCACATTGCAAAGACGATCTGGTTTGTAGGTTAATTCTGTAAATTGGTGCAAGTGAGTAAGATAGAGAGAGTTAGATAGTGCTCTAAGGGGTAGTGGAATCAAGGGATGTGGGGAGAAAGCAGGCACGAGTTATTGATTGGGGACGATCAGCCATGATCACAATGAATGGCGGTGCTGGCTCGAAGGGCCGAATGGCCTCCTCCTGCACCTATGTTCCATGTTTCTAAGATGGAACAAGTGTATGGGCGATCATTGGTCGGCATGGACTTGGTGGGCCTAAGGGCATATTTCCATGGAGTATTATAAAACTAAACTAAATTAAGCAAGAGGAACAGGCAATGTGGACAGTGATATGTGAATTAAATATATAGCTCATTAGAGAGACCAGAATAGAAGAGGGAAATTTAGTGGTATTTAAGAGCCTTGCAATTACTTTGAGAGCACGGCACGAATCTCCAGTTACAGCCACTGATGGCATTGAATTACTTTGGTGGAAAGAATGAAGCTTTGCTGATGGACGTGCACATAGAAACATAGAAATTAGGTGCAGGAGTAGGCCATTCGGCCCTTCGAGCCTGCACCGCCATTCAATATGATCATGGCTGATCATCCAACTCAGTATCCCGTACCTGCCTTCTCTCCATACCCCCTGATCCATTTAGCCACAAGGGCCACATCTAACTCCCTCTTTAATATAGCCAATGAACTGGCCTCAACTACCTTCTGTGGCAGAAAATTCCAGAGATTCACCACTGAATTGAACAGATTCACATCCTGTTCAATTCCTATGGATAGACACAAAATGCTGGAGTAACTCAGCGGGACAGGCAGCATCTTTGGAGAGAAGGAATGGGTGACATTTCTGGCCGTCATAACAAGAGGATTTCAGTATTGGAGTAAAGAGGTTCTTGTGCAGTTGTATAGGTCTCTGGTAAGCCCACATCTGGAGTATTGTGTACAGTTTTGGTCTCCTAATTTGAGGAAGGACATCCTTGTGATTGAGGCAGTGCAGCATAGGTTCACAAGATTGATCCCTGGGATGTCAATGTCATATGAGGAAAGATTGAAAAGACTACGCTTGTATTCACTGGAGCTTAGAAGGATGAGAAGGAATCTTATAGAAACATATAAAATTATAAAAGGACTGGACAAGCTAGATGCAGGAAAAATGTTCCCAATGTTGGACGAGTCCAGAACCAGGGGCCACAGTCTTAGAATAAAGTGGAGGCCATTTAGGACTGAGGTGAGGAAAATCATTTTCACCAGAGAGTTGTGAATTTGTGGAATTCCCTGTCACAGAGGGCCGTGGAGGCCAAATGGATTTAAGAGAGAGTTAGATAGAGCTCTAGGGGCTAGTGGAGTCAAGGAATATGGGGAGAAGGCTGGCACGGGTTATTGATTGGGGACGATCAGCCATGATCACAATGAATGGCGGTGCTGGTTCGAAGGGCCAAATGGCCTCCTCCTGCACCTATTGTCCATGTTTCTATGTTTCTAATATGATCATGGCTGGTCAAATAGAAAATTAAAACAAGTTACTTCTTATTTTTACCTTTTGCACCATTTGTATATTTGTGTGTAAACATATTAGCCAATATTATAAACCAATATGTTTAAAACAATGATCATAACCCACAGGTGTCAGCTATTTTATGTAATCAGACATCAAGACACTAAAACAAGTTAGTTCTTATTTTTGCTTTAGCTGGAACATAATGGTAGCAAGGACATAGCTGAAAGATTAAAGTTAAATTTAAGGGTGTCGAGTCGAAGAGAGATATGAGGGGAATGTAGTAGAAGATAAGGCTGAAACTGTAATAAAGAGCTATCTTTTTCTGTGAAGCAGAGAGCAATTAGAGAGCGGACAGGGGGTGCCGTCTCTGAATGTTCCAAGCTGAATATTTGCAAATAAAGGCTTTCCATCTTCTTGAAGAATTCTCCATGTCTGTGTCATCTTATCCAAACTTTGAGTCTTAAAACCGCGACAATCATCCAAAATCAGTACCCCGTTCCTGCTTTTTCCCCATATCCCTTGATATGCAATTTTAATATTTTGTATGCTGATTGCTGTTTGAACTGGGAAGCCATCTGAATAACTTCCTGGATATGTTTTCATTCTAAAGAAATAAGATTTTGTGATGTTCCCATGTATTAATCTGCACTAAAGACATAAAGAAAAATAAAGTTTCAATATCCTCATGATCCCACAACAGTGCAGCATGAAAAGAAAGTAGAGGTCGAGAAATAAACATACTCCTTCAATTTCCCCTAACTAATTTTCAAACAGGAAGTATTATCACTATGTAGGAGTAGTCTATGGGATAAAAAGGTACAGTATAACAACAAAGAACAGTACAGCAAAGGAACAGGCCTTTGGGCCCACAGCTTCTGTGCCAAAGTGCTATTTCCACTTATAACCATCAGGTTATCTCCCCGGGCACTTCCCTTGCAACCGCAAGAGATGCAACACTTGTCCCTTTACCTCCCCCCTCGACTCCGTTCAAGGACCCAAGCAATCGTTCCAGGTGCGACAGAGGTTTACCTGCATCTCTTCCAACCTCATCTATTGCGTCCGCTGCTCTAGGTGTCAGCAGATCTATATCGGTGAGACCAAGCGGAGGTTGGGCGATCGTTTCGCCGAACACCTCCGCTCGGTCCGCAATAACCAAGCTGACCTCCCGGTGGCTCAGCACTTCAACTCCCCCTCCCACTCCGTCTCCGACCTCACTGTCCTGGGTCTCCTCCATGGCCACAGCGAGCAGCACCGGAAATTGGAGGAACAGCACCTCATATTCCGTTTGGGGAGTCTGCATCCTGGGGGCATGAACATCGAATTCTCCCAATTTTGTTAGTCCTTGCTGTCTCCTCCCCTCCTCAGTCCCCCTGCTGTCTCCTCCCATCCCCCAGCCTTCGGGCTCCTCCTCCTTTTTCCTTTCTTGTCCCCGCCCACCCCCGCCCCCGATCAGTCTGAAGAAGGGTTTCGGCCCGAAACGTTGCCTATTTCCTTCGCTCCATAGATGCTGCTGCACCCGCTGAGTTTATCCAGCTTTTTTGTGTACCTTAGGTTATCTCCACTAATGTCTACGGGAGGCTTGTTTTAATTGATAAATATGATCTTTTTTGCTACTTCTTTGACATTTTGTACATTGTTTACTCTGTAAAGGTATAAAAAGAGGTTGACGTCTCAAAATATTTCTGATTGCAAATGATTAGAATTAAGCTTTAAGTTTCATAAAAACAAAAGCTATTGACTTGCAAAACCATTTTTGTTCCTGATGTTCACGAGTCCTTAAGAAACATCGCCATTTGGTGTTACCATAGCAACAACAAGGGCTTGCAGCATATTTTTGCCCACTAGTTTTAGTTCCACTTAGAAATATATCTAATTGTTTTAAAAAATATAAAGAAAAGTAAAGTTACAATATCATAGAAACATAGAAAATAGGTGCAGGAGGAGGCCATTTGGCCCTTCGAGCCAGCACCACCATTCATTGTGATCATGCCCAATCAATAACCCGTGCCTGCCTTCTCCCCATATCACATGATTCCACTAGCCCCTAGAGCTCTATCTAACTCTCTCTTAAATCCATCCAGTGACTTGGCCTCCACTGCCACTATCCTAATGATCCCAGAACAGTGCAGCATGAAAAAAAACCTCTATATCTATCTCACCGGATGAACAAAATGACTATTTTGTGACTCATTTTCCAATGTGTACAGAACGGGAAATAAACATACTCCTTCAATTTTCTCCATCTGATTTTCACAAAGGAAGTATTATCACTATGTAGGAGAAGTCTATGGGATAAAAACGTACAGTATCACAACAAAGAACAGTACAGCAAAGGAACAGGCCTTTCGGCCCACAGCATCTGCTCCAAATACGATGTCAGTTTATCTCCACTACAAGCAGCAGAGTCGCGCAGCGGTAGAGTTGCTGCCTCACAGCGCAAGAGAGCCGGGTTCGATCCTGACTACGGGTGCTGTTTGTACGTTCTCCTTGTGACCAACGTGGGTTTTCCCCGGGAGCTCTGGTTTCCTCCCACACTCCAAAGACGTATGGGTTTGTATGATAATTGGCCTTGTAAAATTGTAAATTGTCCATGGTGTGTAGAAAAGTATTACTGTGCGGGGATCGCTGGTTGGTGTCGACCTAGTGGGCCAGAGGTCCTGTTTCCTTGTTGTGTCTCTCAACTAAACTAAGGTAAACCAGCATGTGATCTATATCCCTCCATTCCCTGCATATGTTTGCACCTATCTACAAGTCTCTTAAATGCCACTATCAACTCAACTTGCACCATCATCGGGTTCGGGTGGGCGGCACGACTCACGTCGCAGCGGCCTCTGCAATCAGTCTGTCGTTTTTTTATTTTGTGTCTCGTTTGTATGTAGTTTTTATTTTTTTTTAAACTGGGTATGTGTGTGGGGGGTGGAGTGGGGAAACTTTTTTAAATCTTTCCCCTCCACCGAGAACCCGACCTTTTCTCTGTCGGGTCTCCGTTGTCGTTGGGGCCGAGCACCGTGGAGCGGCCTCCAACTGGAACGACCTGGGGCTCCAGTCGCGGAGCTGCGGACTTACTTACCATCGCGGAGCTGGCCGAGTTCGGTGCGGGAGGAGCGGTGGTGGAGCGCTGCTGCCAGGAGATTCGGGGGCTCCAGCCGCCGGCACGGTGGACAGTGACACCGGGAGCCTGTGGGTCCCTGCTGGGAGACCGCTTTTCGGGGCTTCCTCAACGGCGACTTCTCCCGCCCGAGTTGCAGGGTTGAGGATGACCTGGAGCGGGGCCTTACATCGCCCAGCTTTAAATGGCCGCGGGACTTGTTAGCGCACGCCGGGGGCTCCAACACCAAGACCCGGAGCGCGGCCTTGCATCGCCCGGCGCGGCTTTATAATTGCCGCGGGGCTTATTTACCATCTCCCGCCGGGGGCTTTGACTCTGACATCGGGAGGAGAATGAGGAGTGCAGGGGAGAGATAAGACTTTGCCTTCCATCACAGTGAGGAGGAGATTAACTGTGATGGATGTTCGTGTAAATTGTGTTGTGTCTTGGTTCTTCTTCTTGTTTGTATGACTGCAGAAACCAAATTTTGTTTGAACCTCTGGGTTCAAATGACCACAAATAAATTGTATTGTATTGTATTGTATCCTGGCAGCATGTTCCAGGCACCCACCAATCTCCTTGTAAAATATTTGCCACATATATATTTTTTTTAAACGTCCTCTTCTAACCTTAAAGTTATGTCCTATATTTTTTGAAATTTCCACTCTGGTAAAAAAAGTTCAGACTATCTATTCCATCCAAGCCTCTCAAGGCTTGATATACTCTCAGATTTCCCCTCAGCTTCCAACGCTCAAGAGAAAGCTATTTAAGTTTATCCAACTTTCCTCAATGGTAATAACCCCAGCTCAGGGAGCGTTCTGATAAGCCACCAGGCATCCTCTCCAAAGCCTCCATTTCAGCCAAATAGAACTCCTAATGTGGACTAATCAAAATTTAATACAGCTGAAACAAGACTTCCTGATCCTTTTACTCAGTGTCCAGAATGTTAAAGACAAGCATACCATTTGCATTCTTTGCCACTCTATCAACTTGTGTTATCACTTTCACGGAGCTAAGGTTTTGTTTGAGTGTGATCCAATTAAATCAGAAAATCCTGCATGTAAATACAATCAAGTCATATATAAGGAGAGCAGGTACTTAAGGGCGCAGCGGTAGAGTTGCTGCCTTACAGATAGCACAGTGGGCTAAGAATTCGGCTGGTGACCGGAAGGTAGCCGGTTCAAATCCCGCTTGGAGTGCATACTGTCGTTGTGTCCTTGGGCAAGACACTTCACCCACCTTTGCCTGTAATGGAATGTACGGCGGCAGGCGCGGGCACACCGCGACGCCCTGTGTCTCCCTTTCAAGGGAGATGCTAAAAATGCATTTCGTTGTCTCTGTACTGTACACTGACAATGACAATAAATTGAATCATTTCAAATCATCATCATTGCAGCCCAGGAGACAGTTCGATCCTGACCACGGGTGCTGTCTGTACGGCATTTGTACGTTCTCTCCGTGACCGCATAGGTGTTCTCCTGGATCTTCGGTTTCCTCCCACACTCCAAAGACAAACAGGTTTGGAGGTTAATTGGCTTGGTATAAATGTAAAATTGTCCCTAGTGTGTGTAGGACAGTGTTTGTGTGCGGAGATCGCTGGTCGGTGTGGACTTTGTGCTGAATCTCTAAACTAAACTAAACTAAGGTAGAACAAAGAGAAAAATACAAGAGTGCAAAATATGTTTTTCAAAATATGTAGCAGAACAGTTCCAAACCAGGCTGTGGTTCAACTGACAGCATGCTTACTGTGGTGCATCTGTAGAAGTTGGTAAAGGTCATCAGATACATGCTGTTAAGAGTCTTGCAATTAACTGTATAGTTTCTTCTAACTGTATAGATTCTGTATAGAAACTGTATAGAAACATTCTATACAGGAGGTCGTGGACTTATCATCAGAGCCGTTCCCTTGCCTGGGATCGACGCTCCAACCGCGGCCTGTGGATTTCACCATCGAGGAGCTCACACTCGGGTGGAGACTGATGTCGGGAAGCTCCAAAGTCGCAAGAGGTTCGACCAGCCACGACCCGGGGTCAGATCGCCCGGCGCGGGGTTGCTGAGATTCCCCTCCGATGCAGGAGCTTAATCGCCTCGATGCAGATGGCCCAACCGCCGGCTGCGGGGGCCAAGATCGTCCAGTCAACGGAAGGATCAAGCCCCCTGAGGGCAAGGAAGGGAAGAGATTGAACTTTTTTTTCACCTTCCATCACAGTGAGGAATGTGGTGGAGTCACTGTGGTGGATGTTTATGTTAAAAGATATTTTGTGTGTCTTGTTGCTTTTTATTGATATGACTGTATGGCTAATCAAATTCCTCGTATGTTGCAAAACATACTTGGCTAATAAAGTATCATTATGATTATGGTGATTATGATGTGGGAAGAAAACCAGATTGTTCACTACATCACAGATTGTTCACAGATGCTGCCTGACCTGCTGAGTGCTTCGAGCATTTCCTATTTCTGTTCCAAATTTCCAGCATCTGGTGTTTTGATTTTGATTTTCTGTTTTCTGAACATTTAATTTAGTTTAGTTTAGAGATACTGCGTGGAAACTGGCTCTCCGGCCCACCAACTCCACGCCGACCAGCGATCCCTATACACTAACACTTCCCTACACACTAGGGACAATTAACAATTTTTACCGAAGCCAAATGAAGGAAAATGAAGCTTTCGGAGAAAATCCACGGGGAGAATGTACGAATTCCGTACAGACAGCGCCCACTGTCTAGATCGAACCTGGTCTCTGGCGCCCTAAGGCAGTAACTCTACCGCTGTGCCATTGTGCCTCCCATCTCTTAACTAAACTAAATTAAAAACTAAATTATCTAATCATCAGCGGCAGTCACAAGCAGTAACAAAGTTCCTTGAGTGTGGGAGCAGTCAGATGAGCACCAGCCAGAAGTCAGGGGCAAAGACTTTGTTCCCCCTCATGTATCTCTACATTTAGTGTGGTGGCTGTGGCATTGAGTCTGTTGCCGGAAGCTACTGTATGTAGCTTCAATACAGCCATGAGGCAGCATGAAGTGGGGCTGTGTCCAGCAAGGTTCAGACTGCTAACTGGTTTCCTCTCTCAACAAACCTGCCTGACAAGCTGTGTATGAAGGAACTGCAGATGCTAATTTAAACCAAAGGCAGACATAAAAAGCTGCAGAAACTCAACAGGACATGCAGCATCTCTGGAGAAAAGGGTAGGTGATGTTTCGGATCGAAACCCTTCAGACTGAGAGTCAGGGGAAAGGGGAACGAGAGATATAGACAGTACTTAGGGCAAATGAATGGAAGATATGCAAAAAGCAATGATAATGAAGGGGAAGTGGAACCCACAATGGTCCATTGTTGGTGGAGGGATAGGTGATAATGAGTTATGCTAAACTGTTGCGAAAAGAGGTGGATTGGCTGTCGGAGCCTGTGCTCCGGGTTGGGTCCAAACTTGGATGTCTGGAACCGGAGCTGGAATCCCCGAGGTAGAAAATGGAGGCACAGGCAAGCACTGAGAAAACACACGTGTTGTGGTGGCGAGTCTGGGTGACAACATGGTCATGGAGCCGGAGGGCAGGAGGAATCACAGAGGGGAGCGGCGAGAGAGGATGTTGCAGGACAACTTCTTCAAACTCGCGCTCCTTGAGGAGATTTTGCAGTTGGGCAGGCGAAGTGTGTAGGAAGGAACTGCAGATGATGGTATATCCCGTAGACAGACAGAAAAAGGCTGTAGTGACTCTGCTGGGCAGGCAGCGTCTCTGGAGAAAAGGAATGGGTTGAGACCCTTCTTCAGACTGAGAGTCAGGGGCAAGGTCAGACTGAGA